>NC_062204.1:1856817-1926817 GCF_912470025.1 Vespa velutina | reverse complement strand
ATCTTTCTTCTTCTCCTTTTATCTTTTTTCTTTTCGTTGGTTTTTTTTTTTTTTTTTTTTTTTTTTTTTTTTTTTTTCTTTTCTCTTATTTCTTTTTTCTTTCTCTTCCTTCATTGAGGTTAGAAACGAATGGCAGTGAGAAAATTGATAAGAGTGTTGTGTAAGGATTAAAAATTTAATAATGGTTGACGATCAGTGAACACGATTATACGTTTATTTAGAAAAAAATTGATAAATTGTTAATATAATTGATAAAAGAATATAATAGAAATGATAGAAGTATCGTATAAGATAATTAACAAAATGTGAGAATTATTTTTCAAGATGGAGAATAAGATACATACATACGTATGTATATATTTTTAAGTTAACAAAAAAAAAAAAAAAAAAAAAAAAAAAAAATCCATATCATTTTCTTTTTTTCATAATTTCGTATATTAATTCAATTGCACGTCATAAATCATTTTTTTTCATCGTGAGAAAAAATAAAGAAAGAGAAAATAAAGAGAGAGAGAGAGAGAGAAAGAGAGAGAGAGAGAGAGAGAAATAAAATGAAATATGAGATGACGATACCATCTATCTATCTATTCTGGTAAGCGCCATCAAGAATACGATACTTTGTAATTAGTGAACTTGAACCACAGTTAAGGACAATTGAGATAGCTGACTTCTTTCACTGCATATATATATATATATATAATATATCTGAGATATATATCTGTCTGCCTTTCGTTATGGCAGAAAAGTTACTTCCTATGAATTACGATCGATACTCTAATTGCTGTTACTTCGCTATAGTTCGAAATCTATCTGGAATGTCTTTCTTTTTCTTCTTATCTTATACTTTTTCTTTTTCTTTTTTTCTTTTCTTTTCTTCTTTTTTGTTTTTTACTTTTCTTTTCTATTAACGAGATATATCTAATGAAGAAATTTATTATTTATAAAAGAAGAAAAAAATTATAACTCAAATAACTTCAAGCATATAATTGTTTTTACGATTAGAATGTCCAAAAAAAAAAAAAAAAACGGAAATATAAAGAATAGAGAAAGGAAATAAAAATTGAAAAGATTTAAATATGGCAATTTTTTTCAAGCAGTTCATTCACAAAATCAAAACAGAGAGAGAGAGAGAGGGAGAGAGAGAGAGAGAGAGAGACAGAGAGACAGAGATAGAAAGAGAAAGATTGGATAGTCCCTTCCGGCCAGTTTGAAAATAGTTTTTGCTGGCCATCAGCCAAACTCCACTGATCTCTTCCTGCGTATCATCCTCTTCGTTTCCGATAAATGTTTTCTCTTTACTGTTTTACTTACTATGTACTTATATATCTACTTGTACATATATGTATATATACATACATTTATACGTAGAAATATTTTCATTTTAATTAAACTATACAAATTATTAAAAGTTATTAATAATTGAAAAATAATTCTGTTTGTTTTTGTATGCGTATGCACTTTATATATTTTTCATTCATATTCGTAATATCAATGAATATATTATAATATATATTATAATAATATATAATATTTAATAATACTTTTATAAATAGAAATCAAGAAAATAATTTTTATTATTATCATCGTTATTATTATTACGATTAAAATATTTAATTCATAATAGTTTCTCAATAATAATAATAATAATTATTATTATTATTGTAATATCTGATTATATATATATATATATATATATATATATATTAATTATTGAAAAATATTATTATTATTATAATTATTATTACTGTTATTGTTATTGTTTTATAGTGGTCACAGTTTGTAAAATTACCGATATCACGTATAAAATTTATTAAGTGATTTTCTTTTCTTTTCTCTCTCTTTTTTCTCTCTCTTATTTTTTCTCTTTTCTTTTTCTCCCTCTTTTTTTTTCTCTCTCCTTTCTTTTTTCTTCTTTTTCCTCTTTCTATTTAATATTCTTTATGTACACAATTTAACCAGTAATTACTAGATTGAAATGATATACTCCGCGTAAATATGTATATGTACGTGTACATATAGACGCACCAACATGTTTTTCATTAGATTAGAGTGGTAAATATTATCCTTGGAGTTTTATGGATATTCAGGAAATAGAAGAGGTTTAAGAAAGGTGCAAACTGCAAATCCTTCTAGAAATTAACCTCACAGTACGTAAGCCGTCTGAAATAATATTGTAACACGTACACACACACACACGCACACACATAGATATTCACACATACTTAAATCTAGATTTACAGTGTTTTGAAGGATGTTAGAAAAAGAAATGAGTTTGCTCTTTCGTTTATCTCTCTCTCTCTCTCTCTCTCTCTCTCTCTCTCTCTCTCTCTCTCTCTCTCTCTCTCTCTCTCTTTCTCTCTCTCTTTTTTTTCTTTTTATTTTTTTTTTTTTTTTTTAAACATCACTCTTTGATATAATTTTTCTTTAAGAAATAATCAATATAAGATAAAGTAAAAAATAATAATTATATTATTCATTACACTATATTACACTTTTGATTCTTATTATATTATATTACTCTTTTTCGAGACTTATGTTAATTTTTTTTTCTCCCTTTTTCTTTTTATATCATTAAAAAGATTTCTAGGCTTATAAATGTACGATTTGAAAAAAGGAATCGATCTGAAAAATCTTGAGAAAGATTTAATTGATTTTTTTTAAATCATCTAAGAAATTTTAACTCATCCCTTATATAACAAAAAAACAATTAATATATATATAAAAATAATACATATATAATACATATATATATATATATATACAAATATAATGTTTTACGCAATATTATAATATATATATATATATATATATATATATATATATATAATATAATAATATATATTGTAAATATGAAAAAAGAAAAAAAGGTAGGACAAACATGCTCGAAAATAATATCGTTCTTTTGTATAATAAATATATATAATATATTTTATGTGAACTTAGATGGATATGCGTGAGTAAATAAAAACAGATATTCGTCCTTTCTGACCTAATTTCGAATTGAACTTGTAACTCACTACCACTCCCGTATCCTAGCGATCGGTCGAGCAAACGAACTAATTCTCTTCAATAATTCGTAGCCGATAGTTCAGTAACTATCGTGTACAACAGAATTTGTTTATGTTACATGTCTTCAATATATTTACTTAAATATTCGTCGTATATACTTATTTACATTCTAATTTATGTATGATCCCTAATTCTTTCGTTCTTTTATGTCTAACATGTCACGCGATATGTGCTCGTTAATCTTCTTCTCTCTCTTTCTCTCTTTATATTATATTATAGTTACGTGATATCTCATTTTTACAACTTTATTTTTTTCGATGACACGAAACTGATTTTTATCAAAAGCCAATTATTATTTTTTTCCTTTTCCTTTTATTTTCGAAAGGGAGATTATTTAAAAATTAAGTAATTTTTGTTATTTAATCGGTTTAATATTGCGTGTTCAATTATTTAATGGTAATAAGCCAGGGACCTGTTTCATCAATAGAAGGAATTAATGGAGGTGTTTAATTTGTCACTCTTTCGTTTTTTTTTTTTTTTTTTTTTTTTTTTGGTAGGTTTATCTTAAATCTATTTTTTTTTTAATCGATTAAATATCAAATACAAAGAAAGTATAGTAGGTGTTTTTTTTTTTTTTTTTTTTTTTTTTAGATTAATCAATCTAATCGCTTTCTAAACGATTGAATATTGAATTTAGTGTCTATGGAATAAGCGGAAAGATTTTATCGAGTACGGGGAGATTAATTCCTTCTTCCTTTTTTTTTTTTCTTTTATTTTTTTTCTTTTTTTTTTTTCATTTTTATCGAACGAATACAAAAGAACAATTTTGAATTAAATTGGATTCTTCTTTATCCTTTGTTTCTGCCATTTTGTTTTTTATATCCGTCTCTTTTCTCTCAAAGCAACCGCAATCATTTTTATGCTTTTTTTCTTTCTTTTTTATTAGCAATACTCCTTCACATGCATTTTCTATTATTCTGTTATTTTATTCAAGTAGTAAAAATATTCATCTCAGTTTTTATATTACCTTCTACTTCTCGCACGTTTTAAATTCTTATTTTTTTTTTTCTTCTTTTTTTTTTCCTATAAATATATTTGGAATTGTTTTCTGTGTGGAATATACATGTGTATATTTTTTTTTTCTCTCTCTCTCTCTCTCTCTCTCTCTTTTTTCTTTCCTTTCTTTTTTGATACAATTTAAAGTTTTAAGTGTTCACAGTGTTCATAAACATTTATTAAAACGAGAGATTCCATATACACTCATATATATATACATACAGATAGATAGATAGATAGATAGATAGATAGATAGATAAGTAGATAGATAGATAAGTAGATAGATAGATAGGTAAATAGATACATGTATATATTTTACATAGCAATTGTTTATTTTTTTGTAACGAAAATACAGAGAGAGAGAGAGAGAGAGAGAGAGAGAGAGAGAGAGAGAGAGAGAGAGAGAGAGAGAGAGAGAAATAAACAAGAGATCCTTCCGTTAGATTTGAGCTTCAACAAACAAATATCGCTCGTAGCAGTGTTATCATGTCAACGATTCTATAAATTTTCACTATTCCTCTCTCTCTCTCTCTCTTTCTCTCTCTCTCTTGTTTTCTCCCTTTCTCTCATCGAGAATATTATCGGGAAAATGTAGAGTTTATCTCAGTGATTTTATTGAAGTATCTTTGGTCTCGAACGTTTCGAATGAGGTCAGATACAAAAGCTCGTCACGAATAATCATATTCGCGAGGAGCTTAAAATGCGTGTACGCACGCATTCGTCGATCGATGGATGAGAGAATTTCATTATATTCAAGAGTTAGTTTACAAGAATATTTGTGTATGTGTGTCTATGTGTTTTGTGAGAGAGAGAGAGAGAGAGAGAGAGAAAAGGACGAGAAGGTCGATTATTTATCAGTAGTGTTTAGGATCCAAAATAAAATCAATCGTTCTAGATCATTGAGAAATTTGAAGTGTTAAATTATACATTATTTTATAGTAATACCCATTTTAGTTGCCATTTAAAAACTTTATTTAGATCGATGTTAGAGAGAAAGAGAGGAGAAAGACAAAAAAAAATGGACGAGAAAGTCGATTATTTATTAATAGTTTATATTATTTAGAATCGTAAATAAAATCTATTGTTTTAAATCGTTGGAAGATTTGAAATGTTAAAAAGTACGCCATTTTATAGAAGTGGCCATTTTTGTCGCCATTTGAGAATTGTGGTTAGATCGATGTAAATCCTGTATGTGTGTAAAGGATAGATAGAGAATGAGAGAGCAGAGATAGAGAGAGAGAAAGACGAAAAAGTCGGTTATTTATTAATAGTTTTTACGATCGAAAATAATATCTATCGTTCTAGATCGTTCGGAGATTTCAAATGTTAAAATATACGCCATTTTACATTAGTAGCTATTATCATCTCCATTTTACTCGTCATTTGAGAACATTATTTAATAGAGAACTCTTTGTAAACATTCACGTCTGAATATAAAGTTAATATTTATTAAAATAATTAAATTATTACTAAGAATTTATATTAATTTCTAACTATTTTAAACATATATATATATATATATATATATGTATATATATATATATATAATTAAAATAGTTAGAAATTAATATAAAAAAAATTATAGTTGTATTAAAAAATTTACATAGAAAGTATAGACCAAAGTATAAGACTTTTGGCATGTTTGTTATCTGTAATATTTTACAATGATAATACGTTTAGTTAAATACAAATATAAAAATGTCCATCAGAAAAAGAATTATACGATTTGAAATAACATTGAAATGTTTTAATTATACACTATTTTTCTTCTTTTTTTTTTGCTTTTTAACACATTTTGAACATTATACGTGTATACACTTTTAATGTACAGTATCGTTCAAAACTTTTTGAAAGAGGAGGATAATAGAAAATCTCTAGATGGGAATCAAAAGTTTTTAGATGATTGAAAAAAAAAAAAAAAATAATTTTCTTGAAACTTTTTATATTAATTTTCTTTTTTTTATTCTGTTTTTTTTTTCAAGCTGTAAACTACTTTTTTTTGTTTTATATTATGTAAAAAAGAAAGGTAAAGACTTAGCCTGTTTAGGGGAAAAAAATGTAATTGATTTTTCAAATCACGTAGAAACTTTTGGCCCATTTAAGGACTTCTAATTCAATCTGTATATACAAATGTATACATAAGTGTAATACATAAACAAATAAATTAATCATACTTTTTTACAATTAATCAAAAAAATATCGTTATATCTACATATAACAATAACGTGTATGTATATATAACGTACACATATGATTATATTCATATATACATGAACAGCAATGAAACTCGAAGGTTTTAATAAATAAATTTAATATTAATGTCGCAAGGTCCATTAGACGAAATGAATGAAGAACCGACTAAAACGATTTTCCAGATATTCCATCGAACTATAATAAATTCGTTCAACGTGCTATTAGGGGCAAACCACCTGTCGAAACGTATACTCCTCCTCTCTCTCTCTCTCTCTCTCTGTCTCTCTCTTCAACCAATCTATTATATATACGTGTGAGTGTATATACATACATACATACATACATACATACGTACATACATACATACATACATACATATATATATATATATATATAAATAGTGCACGGGCGCAAGTGTGTGTGTGTGTGTGTGTGTGTGTGTGTGTGTGTATGTCATAAAATCATAGGTTCGAATTTGTTACGCTAGAAAATGTTATACCCTTGCTTTTCGGTGATATGTCTTCTGAAACGTGCTTCGTTCTAAACGAGCCATTAAATTCGTCTTGTTCCTTTCCACGATTTTACGACAGACATTTAAAGTTGCTTCTCCTATCATATTTCTAATAAATTTCAACAAAATTTTACGATCAATCGAAATGTCTGGAAATAATTTGATTCAAATTTTGTTATTATCGTTGTTGTTGTTATTGTTGTTTTTTTTTTTTTTTTTTTTTTTTGTAAGGAACAATTTGGAACTACGGAGATTCTTTTATATATTTCATATTCATATATATATATATATATGGATATGAAATTTTACTAATCGAAACGATTTAGAAATATATTTTTTATTTTATTTTATTTTTATTTTTTTATTTTTTATTTTAATTTTCTTTTTATTTTTTTTATTTTTATTCTTTTTTTTTTTTTTTTGTAAGAAATAATTAGAAAGCATAGAGATTCTTTTGTTGGTTAGATATCTTTAAAGTTTTAATCTAATTCTATGTCAAACCATAATTTGTACGATCGAGGAGATTTCAATGTTGAAATGTTTTGTCAGGTCTTATGGGATAATTAGGAAAGCATAGAGATTTTCTTTTTTTTTCTTTTTTTTTTTTCTTTCTTTTTTCTTTAAAAATGTCAAACCTAATGAGATGTTTAGCCTTATTCTACGGTCGAATTTGACGGTAAATTAAGCGTACAGATGTGCGTCAGCTGTCAGTAACTTTACGAGCCAAAATTTTGATTAGTCATGAAATAAATTCGTTTTCTTCTTTCACTAAGTTTTCTCTTTTTTTTTTTTTTTAGTTTTCTATTTTTTTTCTTTTGTTTTTTTTTTTTTTCTTGTTTCTTATTTCTTTCTCGCGCATAACGACTTCCCTTTTTATTTCTTTTATGCTTTTCTTATAATGTTTTGTACGGAGGAAGAAAAAGAAGTAAAAGAGAAGAGAAGAAAAAAAAAGAAAAATAAAAAAAAAGAAAAAAAAAAGAAAAAGAAAAAAGGAAGAATCGACAGGTTTTGTCATAAGTACATAAATCATAAGGGAAAGGAAAAAGAAAAACTTGAGAAGAGCTCAAGAAAAAAAAAAAAAAAAAAAAAAAAAGACAGAAAGAAAGAAAGAAAAAAAAGGAAGGAAAGAAGAAATTGTTGTCAAAATATTTCAATAAGTTTTACGATTTGGCCGATAGAAGTCTTAAGAAAAATGCATATCAATTTTTGATTTTATTTATAACCTTTATACGATTCACGACACAGAGGACCGGACTTTATTGCAAACCGAGAGAGTTTATGGACTCGAGCGAGAGCTATTTTAAAAATAATGTACGTGCGACGTGGATAACGTAACTCCTTCGACGAAAATACATGTTCTAATGTGGATGGCTCGTTTCGTGGAAACTTCGATTTATTCTTTTGCAAGTTCATTTAAATGAACGTTTATTATACAAATACAAGAAGGACAATGTTATAGTTAATATTTATTAAATATATGAATGAATGATTATTTCATTAGTTGTCTCGATTGTTACAATTTTTATGTAATACTTTTGTTTTGTTCATATCCATCACTAACAATAGTTATTTCTTGTTTCTATTCTCGTTAATATCATTTTATTCGTACCCATTACTATCACTTGTTCGTATTCGATCTTTATCATTTTGTTCATACCCATCACTATCACTTGTTCGTTTTCGATCTTTATCATTTTCTTCGTACCCATTACTATCACTTTCTTATTCATACTCTTTACAATCATTTTCTTCATACCCATCACTACCACTTGTTCGTATTCGATCTTTATCATTCTTTTTGTACCTATCACTATCCACTTTCTTGTTTATACTCATTAAAATCATTTAGTTCTTACCCATCGGGGTAAACTTTTTCGTTCATTATTCATTACAATCATTACAGTTCTTACCCATCGCTACAACACTTCCTTGTTCATACTCATTACAATCATTCTTCTTATACACGTCACTACAATCTTGTTAATATATTGTTATTGTTATTACTTTCTTCGTACCCATCACTAGTACATCTCCATGCTGTTACCAACGTTACTGTAACTTTTCCATCAACACTTGTTATTACACTTCCTCTTTTTATAACCATCGCTCTTTACCTTCTTCTTCTTCTTCTTCTTCTTCTTCTTCTTCTTCTTCTCCTTCTTTTTTTCTTTTTTTCTCTCTCTTTTTTCTTTTTTTTCTCTCTTTTTTATATTATCTGCATCGTAAAACTCAGCAAGAGGTATTACGCGTGACTACTCCCTTGGAGATTCGCATTGTACAGCCATGAAATTTTACGGTCGCATAGAATGCGTTTACCAGAACGCGAATGTCTCGTTAGCTACGTTATTATTAATTTAAGTAGAAAAGGAAATTCCTGGTTAATGTTAGTACTCTCAACGACGGAAAATATCAAAGTAGAGGATGTTAACAACGTTGACCCAATAAAAAAGATTATTTCATTGAATCCCCCCTCCCCCTACCCCTCCCCCCCTCGCCCCCTCCTCCCCCGCGCTTTCTCCGTCTCGCCCTGCCCAACCCCGCCACACCCCACCCTACCCCACCCCGGAACTCGCCCCCTACCCCGTCTATTCGTTAGTTTCTCCACGAATCTTTTATCTCTTATTACTTTCATTCATTATTTCGTTGGATATCAACGAGTTATTTTCTTTTCGATATCGTATTATTCTCTTTAAATAATTATATATCTCGATATAATAATATTTAATTATTTTAATTGTGATTCTTAATTTTTTGTATTCCTTTTTTATTTTTTGCTTTTTCTTGTGTGTGTGTGTGTGTGTGTTTTTTTTTTTTCTTTTTCTTTTTTTCCCTTTCGAATTATGCGTAATAAGTTTTACACATGTAATTTATTGATAGATAAATAAATAGATAGTAAAATGATAGCAGATAGATAAGTAAATATGTTTAAATGGATATATGTTATTTAATAGATATAATTATTTATTTAATATATGATATAATATTATTTCTAATTAATTTTTATTAACTGTTCGTATTATTCTTTCTCGCGTTATATTATATGAAATATTATTGTAATTATATTTAATATATATATATATATATATATATATATATATATATATATATATATTATACATATATAATTTTTATTATATTACATTATATCAATAAAATATATGATAGATGATTTAAAAAATAATTTAATAATTATCTTAGATATTTATGATTTTTACAAAATATATTTTAGTTAAAAAAAAAAAATTATTATTACATTTTACTGGCAACAAAATCAAAATTTCTAGATATATATATATATATATATATATATATATATATATATATATATATATAATACGCTAATCTGTATAATAATTTATTAAGACTTTAAATAATACGAGTTTAGTTTCTCTTTTGTCTTTTTCTCTTTGTTTTTGTGCAAAGCCATATTTCTGAACATAAAATCTCATTCGTAATCTTGAACTTTTCTCTCTCTCTTTCTCTCTCTCTCTCTCTCTCTCTCTCTCTCTCTATTTTTCCTCTTGTCTCAAAATATAGCGTGAAATAAAGGCGTCTTTTATTTCCATACAAGTACACATAAGTACATACATATATTTCCATATAACTCAGACTTTTGCTCTTCTGGCGAATTTTTTTCGCGAAAAAAAAAAAAAAAAGAAAAAAGAAAAAAAAAAAGAGAGAAAAAGAAAAAAGGAAAGAAATATAGAGAGAAAGAAAGAAAGGAAGGGGAAAAAATTAGTATAAGAAAAAGAAAAAGAAAAGTAAATAAAAGACACTAGAAAAGAAATTAAGGAAAGAAACTAGAAAAGAAACTAGAAAAGAAACTAGAAAGAAACGTGAAGTTCTAACAATTTGCGAGTATCGATAGGATAGAGCAACAGGTATGAGACAATTGAATTTTGTCAAGCTTGTGTTGAATCCCTTTTCATTTTTGAACTTCTGTCATTTTGTTGAAAAAGTTTTTACTTTTTTTTTTTTTTTTTTTTTTTTTTTGAGAAAGGATACATTATTTCCTTTTGTCAATTCCTTTTGAAACATGAATATTCCGATGCTATCGCCTTTTATTGTATTTCATTCGCGTAAAAATGAATCGCATTCATTTAATTTTTTGTAGAAAATATTCTGTGTGAAAAAAAATATTTTGAAGGAAATCGATAAAAAATAATCCTTCGAATAGTATATACAAATAAACAAAAAAAAATATATATATATAATATATTTAATTTAAATTATATTTTATATATGAATTAATGATTATGTTAAAATTATAAATTTAGTAAATTTAATTTGATTTAACATATGAAAAATATATAATATGTATACTACACACATACACACAAATATTTATATATATATATATATATATATTTATATTTATTTATTTATATATTTAAAAAAAATAACAAAATAATAAAATTTAGATAATAAATAAAATTAGAAAAATCATTAGAGTATCGTTCGTATATTAGTACGTTTATATTCATTTCAATTATGCAAGAATTAATTTTTATCGGATATAATACAGGGTGATTCTAAAATTTCTGATAAAAATGACTTCGAAGATCACTTTTATTTTTTCTCTTTTCTTTTTTTTTTTTTTTCGGGAACTTTTTAGACTTTCGCTGTTTTAGGATATTAAAAAGAAAAAGAGAAAAAAAGGAAGAAAAAAAAAAGAAGAAGAAGAAGAAGAAGGAAAAATGGCAAGAAAAAGTCTGGAAAAAGTGTAAAATTAATCTTTAAAATCACTTAAGAACTTTTACGGAACAATCCCTCGACCACCACCCCCTCACTCATTTCTACTCACCCACATTTTCACCCCCAAATATTTTCACACTTATCTATCTTATTTGTCAGTATAGATATTTTTGTTTCATTGAATTGATAATAATACTAATACGTAAGTACTACGTAACTACTTACGTAGTTTCTATAATGTGATATCAAAACGATCGATTGATTCGTTAATTAACAATTTCACGTGTTAATTACGATTAGTATGATATATATAACATATCATTGCTATACATGTTATGTTAAAAAAATATATATTGAATAATGATAATAATAATAATAATAATAATACCACTTACGTATATTAATTCAACGATCGATCATTTCTTTAAATCAAATCGTTCGCTAATTAATCATTGTCTTTAGATTTTTTTAACATTCCCCCCCCCTTTTTTTTTTTTTTTTAAGAAAAAATCGTCAGACGCGTTACAAAACTTACGAGGGAGAAAAATTGCTTTTTATTTGTTAACAAGGGGATTGCAAAAAAAAAAAAAAAAAAAAGAAAAGAGGAAAAGAAGAAAAAAAATAGAAATCAAAAATTAAGTCGATTAAAAGGAATATTCATGGATAATAAAAAATTTAATATAAGATTATCACAGTCGGTAAAGTAGAATAATGATTGGATAACATTTTTAATTTTAATTCTTAAAATTTCTAATTTTTTTCTTCTTTTCTTTTTTTTTTTTTTTTTTTTTTTTTTTTTTTTTTTGTTTGAGTTTATCATCCATATAATCACAGCTTCAACAGTTGTAATAGAAATAATAAATTACGGTTGCACTTAATTTCTAAGATTATCGATTATCTGGAAATAATATTAATGTAAAAAAAGGAAGAAAAAAAAAGAAAAAAGAAAAAATCTTGTAACAAAAATAACAGATTAAAATTATGATTCATTTCTGATCATTGACCAGATCACATTGATGATCTAAAGAGAACATTTATATATATATATATATATATATATATATATATATATATATATATATATGTATATATAAAAAGATTATAACAAAAGAATAAAAGTATAGAAACAGAATAGTATTTTATTTCTAAACATTCATCGTATTATCAATGAGTTGAAGATAATACACACACACACACACATATATATATATATGTATATAATAAAAAAAGAAACCAGAACAGAAATGTATTACATAAAAATATATAAGAGGAATAAAAATAGCTATTTGCACACGCGATAATTAGATTAACTAGGCATACTTTTAGATCATTGGACAATTAGCGACATTGACCGTCGTCATCATTGTCGTAGTTATTGTCTTTACAGTCGTTATCTGGGCAAGACTGATATTCATTAGCCGATTAGACTTACTCGTTTATTCGGCTACAATTACGTTAACGCATTTTTGAAAATGACTGGACATCATGGACATCTTTAAAATCCTCCAATTATTATTATTATTATTATTTTTATTATTATTATTATTATTATTATTATTATTATTATTATTATTTTATTATATTTTATTTTTCTTTTTATATTTTTTTTTTTTATTCTTTACAAGACAAATCAGTACACTTAAAAAAAAAGAAAAAAAGAAAAAAAAATGAAGAGAAACGAAAAGAAAAAAAAATATTCGACGATAACAATTATTTGAACGAAAATTTAACGAAATTTAATTTTATATAAAGAGAATATTATATATGTATATAATATTTATTTACTTATAATCAAGTTAAAAAGCGAGTCAATGTATACGATAAACAATATATATTTGGATTAACGAAACAGGAAATCAAATTTCTACTCGTTTAAGTTTCGCTAATTAATATTATTGAAGTTGGTTCTATATTATGGTACTGACATAATCTATGAAATAGTAATGTATGAACGACATCGATACATACCTGTCGGATAATTTAAATCAATTTTTCCCATTAAGAGAACGACGATTATTAACAAAGATTAATCAAACGCGAGAGAGAGAGAGAGAGAGAGAGAGAGAGAGAGAGAGAGAGAGAGAGAGAGAGAGAGAGAGAGAGAGAGAGAGAGAGAGAGAGAGAGATTCAATTAATTTCTTTTTCGGTACGATCTTCGTTTTTTTTCTTTTTTTGAGAAATATAAAAGAAATTACTTTTGAAAAATTAACCAATCGAAATGGACAAATTCGACTGATCTTATTTCATACGATATATCGCTGGGAGTCTTTCGAATTATTTAATATAATCTTTATTTCGTCTTATTACAAAATTTCAAAATGGCCGCTATTTATTTCGAAACATTTTTAAAACGATATTTTAAATTAATTGTCACGTTTTGGATCGATGATTAATAGGAAAGGAACAAAAAAAGAAAAAAGAAAAAATAAAACAACTGTCAGTATTTTGACGAAAATATTTGTGAATATAAACAATTATTAAAAATGGACAGTCAATATTTATAATACAATAAATCCAGACGTTATCAACCCACTACATTGTTCATAATTGATCGCTTCTATTACGTACTAATATTTTATATTATAAAAAAAAAAAAAATATTACTAAAAATTTTCATATATAACGATTATTTATTATGTTTTTACCGAAATACTTATCGTTAATTAATAAAAATATTTATTCGTCGAATAAATCGAAATATTTCAAAATAAATATGAAGAACATATATCATCGTAATTTTCAATGATGCTCAAGGAATGATAAGGAATTATACGAATTAGATCGATCAATGAAGAAAAGGAAGGAAAAAAAGAAAGAAAATAAATAAATAAATAAAAAAAGAAAAACAAAGCAAAACGAGAAAACTAAACTGAATAAAAAGAAAAGTAAATAACCAAACAAAACTAATTTATAAAATTTTCTGTGATCAAATTAGTACAATGGAATTATTCATTAGTGAATGTTCGATATTCGTGGTATCGGGGATATGGGTTCGCGAAAGATTTTGTTCGATGTTCTTCAAATTTTTCGTTCGGTATTTCGTTCGTTCGTTCGTTCGTTCGATTTAGTTCGTTTTAGTTCGTTCGACGAAGAGAGACTCTTGATAGGAAACTCTTGGGGATCGAAAAAAAAAAAAAAACAAATTTATAGGATTTTCCTATGGTCACTGAGTCCGATATGGAATTATTTATTAGTAGTAGTATTAGTGGCATCAAAATCGGATTGCAGAGGATCTTGTTTGGTGTTATCAAATTTTTTCCTGCCATATACGAGTTAGTTAAATACGAAAAAGATTTCAATGGGAAATTTTTGTGATAACAAAAAAAAAAAAAAGAAAAAGAAAAGAAAAAAAAAGAAAGAAAAAAGAAATAAAATAAAATAAAATAAAATAAAATAAGAGAGAGAGAGAGAGACAGAGAGAGAGAGAGAGAGAGAGAGAAAGAGATAAATAAATATAAAAAAGAAAAAAGAAAAAAAAAAACGAACGAACGAAGGAACAAAATAAATTTATACGATTTTTTGTCGGGTCAAATCGATACGACGGAATTATTCATTAAAATTCTTAAAGGGGTAAAAAAGAAAAAGGAGAAAGAAAATGTGAAAAAGATAAAGAGGAAGAAAGAAAGAAAAAAAAAAAAAAATAAATGAACGAATGAAAATAAAAAGAAGAAGCAAAACAAACAAATTTATATGGGTTTTTATTATGATCATACAATATTCATTCATTAATATGTTAATGGGCGTCAGAATATGCGAATATGCGAAAGATCCTGATCGATATCACATCGATATTGTACGATCCCTCCCTCTAAATCCTCAATGAAGGAGGAGCTCAGTATGTTCATAGCCCATTGTTTGTGTATGTATATATAATATCTGGTTCAAGGTTAAACGTTTCTGTGTTAAATTTCTCAGGCTCTCGTCATGATTATCAATGGTTTTTTTCTTTTTTTTTTTTTTTCTTTTTTCTTTTTTCTCTCGAAACTCGCATCTGCAAGTGACTCATCATCGTTTAAAATGTCCCGTAAAAAAAAGAAAAGGAAAAAAAAAGAAGAAGAAGAAGAAAAAAGAAAACACTCATCCCCGTTACACGAGTTGCACGTATTTTTACGTATTATTGCTACCGACATTTTTTTCCCTCCCTCTCTCCCCATCAAGTTGTGTCGGTCGTGCTTCTTTTTTGGTGGAGTGGCGGAACGGAGCGGGGGGAGTATTTTTAGATGAGAAAAATCGTACTGTATCCATTAAAATGCGAACTTTTACGCACTTTATCAAGACTAGCATATAATTTTCTTCTTACTTGAAGAATCATGCAAAAAATCGATCTAAACTTGTTAAAAGAAAATATTCTTTAGAAGTTGTTGTCATATTCGATGACAATTGGAACGTAAAGCCATGTAACTCGGTCGAGTTTTATTTCCGCATAAAAAAAAAAAAAAGAAAAACAAAAAAAGAAAAAAAGAAGAGAAAAGAAAAAGAAAGAGAAAGTAATGAAAATGAACAAAAGGTGAAACGAAAAATGAAAAATGAAAGAAACGATATTAGAGTTACGAGTGTTAAAAACATCGAAACCCAACGAAATCTATATCAAATAAAATAGTTCGTATAGGTTTTTTTTTTCTTTCTTTTTCTTTTTTTTTTTTTTTTTGGATTTGTTTGTAGGATTTATTTATTGGCTCCGCGTTGATAGACGATTTTTTTTTTATTTTTTAAATAAGGAGAAAAAAAAAGAAAAAAGAAAAAAGGAATAACGGAAAAAAAATGGGGAGAAAAAAATACGAGAATAATAAAAAAAGATTTTTTTTTACGACGAGATTTGAATTAGTATTTTTTAGTGCACCCACTGAAAGTACCTTTAGATACGCTTGAAAGGTACTCTTGTTTATTTTTTTTTTTTTTCAATTTCTTTTTTTTTTTTTTTTTTTTTTTTTTTTTTTTTTTTTTTTTTTTTCTTTAAATAAAACAACTTCGTTATTTTTGAAACTTAATTAATCAACGTAATAGTTAATCGAAAATATGTTAATTTAATTATTTATAAACGTCCTACGGTACTCTCTCTCTTTCTCTCTCTCTCTCTCTCTCTCTCTCTCTCTCTTTCTTTCTCTCTCTCTATCTTTCTCTTTATCTTTCTTTCTCTTTCTTTCTCGATAAATGTCAATAATATTCTCGTCGATCAATTCAATTTTAGACACCCTGTATATTTAATTAGATATCGTTCACGATTGAGTCAAGGTGCAAAGGGCCCAATTGAATTTAGTACGATGCTGAACGTTTAAAAGGTAAAATGAGAAATTATAAGGAAATAGGAAAATTTTTCTTTCTCTCTCTCTCTCTCTCTCTCTCTCTCTCTCTCTCTCTCTCTCTCTCTCTTTCGCTCGCTCGCTCTCTCTCACTCGCCCTCTCTTTCTTTTAAAAAGAGAAGAAGTTCTATTAACAAAAGGAAATATATTTTTTATAATTTTTTTTTTTATTTTAAACTCATTACTATTGGGTATACATCATTTCATTGTAATTTTATTAATTAATATATACAATTAAGATGATGGATTTGGACCAATTGGGAATGCTTGAATTATTTTCAAAATTTTATTAACATGTACGAGAACTTGATCATTAAAATTGTTCTTTTTTTTTCTTTTTTGGTTTGTTTGTTTGTTTGGTTTCTTTTTCCTTTTTTTTTTTTTTCTTTTTTCTTTTTTCCTTTTTTAACGCGAGAAAAGAAGAAGCATTTTGTTTTTGTTCTTTTTTCTTTTTTTTTCGTTCTGTTTCGTTTCGTTTCGTACGAATGTATTTTTATTAATATATTTGTAAAATTTATTTTTTTCCAGAAAATCCAACTGGTATAACGAACGACGAGAGCGGAGTTGAACAGCTTCAAATACTTCGTGACAAATATGAAGGAAAATTGACCACTTCTCTTTACACGGGAACGCTCTTTGTTGCCTCGGTAGCTTCGATATTAGCACTTGGTGCCATTTGTTTGACGAACTATCAGGTCGGTCCTTTATAATTTTTTAATTTTTATTCGAACCAACACTCACATTGTATTAAAATATAATTATCCAGATGTATACATATACATAGATATATATATATATATATATATATATATATATATATATATATATATATATATGTACATATATATAATATATATAATATATATAAATAATATTTATATATGTATGTAAAATATAAAAATATAAATAATATTATATATATATATATATATATATATATATATGCGTGTGTATGTGTGTGTAGAAGAAATATTTGATTCTAATTTTTTTTATTATTATTATTAAAAAGAATTATTTATTAAAAATCATATTGAGTATCTCCATTAACAATTTGCTATTTCTATAATTGACAAATTAAAAATATTGTTCTTTTTTTATTTCGATTTATATCCAATTTATTATTACAATAATATCTTTTTTTTTTTTTTTTTTTTCTTTTATTTTATTACTATCAATTTATTATTTTTATTAAAAGTCGGATTATCTTTCCATTAATCAAATTAATAAATTAATAAACAAAATATTAAATTCGTACAACGTAACAAAGAATAAAGAAAAGAAAATCTCTTTTCTCATTTTTTTTTATTTGATTTGATTTGATTTTTTTTTTTTTCAATTTCAATTACGCATAACAATAATTCGCATGTTAACGATATTAAAATTATCATATATCGGTAATAATAAACAATAATAATAAACAATTGAAATTATTTTTATCATCGAACGAATCTCAGGACGGATGTTTGAATATTGTTCCTTCTTTTTTTTTTTTTTTTTTTTTTTTTTTTTTGATTTTAATTCTTCGATATTTGTCTCTTAGGCATTTCTCACGATTTGGCGTTAAACTGAACTCCCATCGTAATCGATAATTAATCTTTGTCGAAATTAACAAACACACCTAAGGATCGAATATTTAGGATAGTAAACTCTGTTAACACGTTCACGGTTCTCCAATAACAAACGTGGACCATGTGAACGATCGATGGCATAGTTTCGATACATAGAACCGACAAAACACACGTGAAGTGAATTTCTAATAGAATTCTCTAAACAGTCGTACGGTTCTTTTTTTTTCTTTCTTTTTTTTTTTTCAAAAAGCGTCGGTATGTTGATTGCGAAGAGAGAGAGAGAGAGAGAGAGAGAGAGAGAGAGAGAGAGAGAGAGGTGTTAAAAAGAAAAACAAGAAAAAAAAAAACAAATACCTAGAAAATAAAAAAAAAAAAACAAATAGAAATAACTATTGACTTTGTTGATGAAAAATAAAGATCATCGTATATTCGAAATAAAAATAAAAATAAAAATAAAAATAAAAATAATAACAAGAAAAGAATAAAATAAATTTGTTATGAATACGCTGAAATAAAAAATAATTCTTCTTTTTTTAATACAAGTACAAATATTTATATTATTGTTTAAGTGTATATTAAAAAAAAAATATATATATAAAACATTTAAAACGTTATAAATTTTTTATTACAATTTATACAAACTATTTGATAATCTTCGTCGTCGTACATTTGAATTAAAATTTGTATTTATTTTCATTTAAAATAATACCAAAAGTATTATACTCGTTGAAAATATAAATATATAATTTTAAGCTTTCGTGAAATAAAATTTGCATTTAACCAAAGAACGATCGAGCAATTCATATTACGTCAGAAGTAAACAAGACGCTCGTTGCAACCACACTGATTCTCACTTATGAACATCCTTCTTTTTCTTTTTTCTACTTTTTCTCCCTTTTTCTCTTCTCGTTCTTCTTTTTTTTTCTTTTCTTTTCTCTTTTTTTTTTTTTTTTTTTTTTTTTATATTTGCAAACGGCTCTTTCAACTCGCAACGTTGCAGTCTCTTCAAGTTAATATCAGCAACTCTATAGGTACATATTATATATGTATATATATATATACATATATATATATATGTAGTATGTATGTATAGAGCGGTTGACTATCGTTAAACAATACTAGTTTTGTCTTTTATATTATCCGCCATCATTTCCAAACGGAACACATTGTCAAAGGGACTGCTTACGATATTTTATTGTGAAAAAAAAAGAAAAAGGAACACAAAAAAAATACTATAAAATAAAATGGGCGAGATGCATACTCTCTTCTATATCGTTTAATTCCTTGTTTCTTAAAAAAAAAAAAAAAAAAAAAAAAACGAACAAACAAACAAACAAAGTTAATTTACATGTATCATATATTTGACGATATATACGAGTTTATATGTATTTGTTATTGTTTTTTTTTTTTTCTTTTTTTTTTTGTTTTCTTTTTAATTTTTTAATTTTTCTAAATTACAACAAGCTTTATTAGAAAAGTTTAAAAAGTCTAACATAACCTAATCTCTATATTTAAACAATAAGATATGATAATAATTTAATTAAGTTTGTCATAGTTTAATTATAATAAAAGTTAATAATAATATTAAATTAATTAATTAATAATTTTTTATTTATAATCAATAAATCATTATTTTAATTATTTAATTTATTTTATTCGTATTATGTATTTAATATAATTGATAAATCGTATGATAAGCTTTTTTAAAATGATTACAAAACGTAACGAATACTTTTGTAAGATAATGAATTACTACTAATTATTTTATATATTAAATTGTTATTAATTATTTTAATTTAATATTTATTTTTATATAATAAATTGCAAGAAAGCATTAATCCAATTTCTCTTTTTAAATAATAATTTATCAGCTTGTTCTATTTTACTTTTCTATAAATAATAAATAAAAAATCTTATCTTATACTTTTGTTGAATAAAAAAAATATCGAACTATACTAATCTCTAGTTTTAATTAATAAATTACAGTTAGAAAGAAAGCCGATCAATCTTCTCTTTATGTTCTTTCATTCCTTCTTTCGTTTTTTTTTTCATCTTCTTTTTCTTCTTTCCTTTTATAATTTTTACGTAAGAAATGAAAATAAGTTATCCATCGTACTTCAGAATTCTTTATTATTCCACAATTCTTTGTTAATATAACGCACGTTAAAGAAAATTAGCAATTTAAATTTACAACCCTATTGTTACCATTCCACCCACTGTGTGTGAACCCTTATCAGGACGAAATCGGTCAGTTGCCATGGGATTTATTACCTTTTCAAAACTTCATTCTAGAAACCATAATCGTTCCTCATCAAGCTCGTTAATGCTTTAACATGTTCGTTTTCTTTTTTATATATTTCCTTTTATATAATCTCAAAATAATTGAACAGGATAAATTTATTCGTATAATTCCAATACTTAATGGTCGATATTGAAATGAATTATTGCGTCGTTGATTACGGTACGATGTAATAATTGAGTTACATACATACTCGTACATGCATATATATATATATAATAATAATAATAATAATAATAATAATAATAATAATAATAATAATATAATAATTATATCAGTTCTAAGTAAAAATTTAAAAAATGGCGATTTTTATCAATTTATAGTTAATAATTAAAAACAGTTGACCTTTACATATATATTCTTTTGTTTGTTATTAATTAAAACTTTATATTAAATTTTTAATCTAATCTATCTTTATATACATACATATGTCTATGTATATCGCGTACAAGGTGATTCAATAATAATAATCATTAAAAAATTATAATTATTATAAAGTTATGTTGGTAATAAAACATTGTTAATATTGTACATATGTTATATATATATATATATATATATATATATATATATATATATATATATATGTATACGGAGTGCCTCGATAATTATATCCCTTTAAAGTTAAAATGAAAAAAGAAGAAAAATGTCGATTTTTTTTATTAATTTACATTACTAATTAAACACGATTTATATTTACGAGTATATTATTATTCGTTCAATTAAAATTTTATTATAAATTTTTGATAGAATTTGCTGATTTTGAAAAGAATTGTATCGGGTATATTTCTTTGAAAGATATATACACATAAACCGTATGTTAAAACGAACCAATCGATTTGCAGTTGATCGTAATGTGGAAATGATGAAAATGTCGGATCGTTTATTAATATTCGATGTAATGCGCGAAGAGACACGTTTGAAAGCTTTATCGCGACGTACATTCTTTTATTCCATAAAACAATGTTTGAAAATGAATACGAAATGATAGAGGGAAAAAAAAAAAAAGAAAAAGGAAAAAGAAGACCAAAAAAAAAAATGCATCAGAATTAATATCATTTTTTATTTTATAATTTATTTTCACGAAGCGACATCAATTTTCATTATGATCAGGAAAAACTTCATTGAAATTAATTTAATGATGATGAATTAAAAGTACGTTGCAAATTTTTCTAATATTTAAATATAAAAAGTAAATAGGAGAAAATAAAAATATTACGTATATAAGATAGTAAATAAAAGAAAAAGAAAAGTATAGAATTGAAAATGTTAAATATAAAAAGAAATTAAATTAAACAAATAGAAAATATCAGATATGCGTAAATGAAGCTATAATATAATTGAATAAAAATTACATGAAAATTATATGATAAAAAAGGTTTCTTTTTTTTTCTTTTTTTTTTCTTTTTTTTTTTTTTAATTTACTACAAAAATAAATCCAGTAAATTTTTATATATTAATCGATATAACAAACATGTGAATATAAACGATGTATGATTCTACGTACAAATTCGACATTAATTCAACTATCTAAATATTATATTTCAATTTTCAGGATATCTCTCACATTGTATTACCAATATCAACATTATCAGTGATGCTAGTCTCATCATTGAGTCTATTGGTCGTCTCACAATTACCTTCTACGTTAACATCAATAAGAACGAGATTTCTCGTGGGACAACTATCATCTGTGATCCTTGGATTTGGTATCCTTATACTTGGCGGTACTATTCCAATGTTTGCTTGCATCCTTTCGATTACGGCAGCCCTACCAAGGATTAAAAGACTCAGACCAACTATAGGTCCTTTTATCCTAGCTATTATGCATGTGGGACAGAGATTTATCTTTGAAAAAGAATTGGTCGATTACAAATTAAGTCAAGTGAGTCTTTTATATATTTCTATATATTTTATTATGGATAAATATTATGTATAAATATTACATATATTTATTATATATATATATATATATATATTTATATTTATATTTATATTTATATTTATAATAATCATTACAATATATATATATATACACATGTATAAAGAGCAAAGATGAAACAAAACAAAACAAAACAAAAATTACAAAAAGAAAAAAAAAGAAAAAAAAAAAGAAAATATTTTACTTCAACTTTTTAAATATCTTTTTTTAATCAGTATTATTTTTTTTCTTCGCTTACTCATTAATTTTTATTATCATTTCAATGATTGTACATAGAACATCAATATTGTGATTTAATAATTTTCCTTTTACTACTTTATCTTCTAAATTTCACTTTCCTTGGATCTCTCTAATCCTAAGGCTAATTCGTTTGACACCATTCACTATCTTTATCGAGTCAATAAATTTACCCCTTTTCTCTCTCTCTCTCTCTAATTCTTTCTCTCTCTCTCTCTCTCTCTCTTTCTCTCTTTCTCTCTCTTCATCCCTCCCTCTTTCTATTGACTTTCATTGCATTTGACACGTTTCTCTCTCTTTCTTTCTCTTTCTATTTTTCTATCAAGAACACTTTTCTCAATAACTTCAGAAATTCCGTTCTCTCTCTTTCTCTCTCTCTCTCTCTCTCTCTCTCTCTCTCTTTCTTTCCACTCAATGTATATTTCTTGATATACAGATATGCCATATAAAAAAAAAAAATATAAAGATAAATTGATATTTCGTCTATCACATATTAATAAATATGTCGAACATGAAAAATATTCGTTGTATGTTCCTCAACTGAATGAGAGAGAGAGAGAGGAGAGAGAGAGAGAGAGAGAGAGAGAGAGAGAGAGAGAGAGAGAGAAATAGAGAAGCTTTCCATTTACTGCCCATCTCGCTATTTCTTTGTGAATAAGAAAGATCAATAAAATCCTTCGTCCGTGTCAATAAAATCCTTCAAGATCAAACTTGGATTGAGTAAGATTGCAAATAGATACTAGTTTCTATGTATTGCATCTACATGTATGTGTGTGTGTGTGTATACATATATGTGTGTGTTTGTCTGTATGTGTGTACAAGACGGTTCTTTTATCTCAAAGAAACCTTCGATTTAAAGTTTCACAATTTCCAAGCTAATCAATCATCTAGCTTCTCCAACTTTTATATATATATATATATATATATATATATATATATATATATATGTATATATATATGTATATATATGTATGAATTTTCAAATTATTAATTATATATGTATATATATATATATATATATATATATATATATATATATATATAAATAATAGAGAGAGAGAAAGTTATGAAAAAATTAAAAATTTTTATTTTAATATTTTCTATATATGTGTTATAATTATTTTATTATTTTAGTTGTTTTAAGAAAATAGTATATTATTATTATTATTATTATTATTATTATTATTATTATTATTATTATTATTATTATTATTATTATTATTATTATTATTATTATTATAATCATCATCTATTACAAACTATATATATATATATATAAAAAGAATTATTAAAATCGATGAAAAAGTTCTCTGATATAATTTGAATTCATTTAATCGAAAATAAATGGAAAAACTTGTTTGAAAACAGATAATTATTGAAGAAAAAATTGGATTAGTTATTTATTCAATGTGAATTAACATGATCTGGTATGATTTTTGTCTAAATAAGTAATAACCAATCTAAGTTGAGATCAGAAAGTTATTAAAAGAAACATCGTTGTCCTTTACGCGGTAGCAAAGATAAACATCCATTGGGTATTTATATGCCATGATTAATCCAGATAGGAAGAGAGTACGTAAACCTAATTATGTAAACATTGTTTCTACCGAATGTATGTACCAACAGTGATGATGGTGGTGGTGATGATGGTGGTAATGGTGGGGGTGTTAAGGACGAGGGTGGGGGTAGGTATGGTACATTGAGCTAACAAACGTGAGTTCTCTGGCAATTTTAAGCAATACTCGTAATACGTTCAAATGATACGTAAATCTAGTACTATAGCATATGTATAAAATATATTTCAGTAATATAAAGATCTATACTTGGTTCAGGTACACAGACACACACACACACACACACACGCGCACATACACATAGTCATACACATGCATTTTCATTATCAATTATAATTGAGGTAGGAATAATGTTTAATTTGTTTCTTTTTATATAAATTAATTTTCAATCAAATAAATGCGACTGTTTCAGAGAAATAGAAAGAGAGAGAGAGAGAGAGAGAGAGAGAGAGAGAAAAAGAAAGAAAGATTTGTCTATTATATGTATTATTTATTATAATTATTATAATTATTTCAAAATATTCGAAATATATAGTATCAGAAAAGGAATTAGGAAATAAATTGAAGTAAGTCTTAATTATATTATCGATAATTAATTAAATTTTAATTCGGGAATAATTGATTTTTGAAATTGTGTTTGTGGGCGAAGTGTTTGGGTATTTAACAAAATTTCAGATTATTAAAATGAAAAAAAAAAATATCTTTCCTTTTTTTTTCTTTCCACATTTTTGTTATGATTTTGTTGCAATTATTATGAAAAAAGTAATTGAATCTAATTATAAAATTATCATGAAAATTTATTGAATTTAAGATAATGAAAATGAATATTTTCAATAAATTTTGTATCATTGTAATTGTAATAATTAATATATTATTTTACAATCATCATTATTATTACTATTATTATTATTATTATTATTAAATTATTATCATTATTATTATATTAAACAGATAATAAGCGAGGCTATATTGATGTTCACTGCGATCCTGGCAGGACTTTACTACAGGATTCTTACAGCAACGGCACATCAAAGGACCTTCGCTGGTACGAAAACGGTGATCGAGTCTCGGATAAAATTAGAATGCGAAAGAGAACAGCAGGAACAATTATTGCTAAGCGTTATTCCGGCCTACATAGCAGCAGAGGTAAAAGAACAGATGATACTTACGAATATTCTCTCTACAGAAATAGCCGAAAGAAAATCAAACGAAATGAATCTAAATGAAATCAAACGAAATCAAACGAAATCAAACGAAATCAAACGAAACGATAAATTGATTAAAAATTTCGATAAAATATATATATATATATATATATTATTTTGTTTATCTGATAAAAGAATTTTTTTCTTTTTAATTTATTTTATAATACAAATTGATGAAAATTATTGCATATCGTATTCGATTAACATTATAGCGAATAAAATTGATTTTTATTGGGTAGTCGAATTTTTAAATGATTTTTCAAATTGATTAATCTTTTTCGAGAATTTTTAAAATTGATTTCTTTTGTTTCTTTTTTGTTGTTGTTTTTTTTTTTTTCAAATTATAAAACTCCACGTGTCTTAAGTTTTATAAAATTACAAAGTCAACTATAATATTTTTAGTTCATTTATTTATTTATTTATTTATTTTTTCTTTTTTTTTTTTTTTACTGGGAAGAATCACGTGTAGCTTATTAGAAAAATATTTAAGCTTAATTAAGAGATATAATTTTAATTAATTATTAATATAATTTATTTCAGCGTAATCTCAATTACGTTCGATAAAATATTTTCAATAAATATTTATTAATATCATCGTATCATTATAATAATAATAATTATTATTATTATATTGTTTGCTTCGTAAATATTTTCTATTCATTTCAAATTTGTAATCATAATTCCTGATCAGAGATAATCATGGTATATAGAATATACGCAAAATAATATGGCTTGCGATCTGCACAAACGTATACAGGTTTCTTTCCTTTTTTTTTTTCTTTTTCTTTTTTTCTTTCTTCTTTTTTTTTTTTTAACTACGCGTATTTCACACAGCATTGTATGCGTAATTTAATTAAACAACAATTTAATTTAATAATCCAATTTCGATACTTACTTTTTTCAATATGTCACTTAATTATAATACTTTTTTAATTACACCTTATACGATATTAGTTCGAAATTACAAAACTTTTTATTCTATCTAAAGAGAAAAAAAAGAAAAAGTTACTCGACCTAGCGAAACATATTTTAATAATATTATAACTCGGTCCAAAAAAAGAATGAAAAAAAAGGACAAATAAATAAATAAATAAACAAAAGAGATAAATAAATTAAAATTTTTTCACGTATCTTCTTCTTTTTAATCCATTTAGCGAAGCAAACTTCGCTTCGATCTTTTTTTTTTTCATTTTCTCTTTTCTTTTTTTCTGCGAACGTAAGCGAGAGGCAAAAAAAAGAAAAAGAAGGATAAAAAAAGAAAGAAGAAAAAAAAAAAAGAAAGATGTAGTAATTTTATCGAAAGAACATGCGATACTGTTTGCAGGTTAAAAGGAGTATAATGTTGAAAATGGCGGATGCTTGTCAGGAAGCTAATAAGCACAAACAGACCAGGTTTCATGAGATGTACGTGCAACGACATAACAATGTCAGGTCAGTTACGATCGAACACGAATATATTAGCTGTGAACATCGAAAGGTATACAAAATTTATATGTAGATGATGTTTTATATATATATATATACACATACATACATACACACATATATATATATATACACACGAGTGATTGATTTATAAAATTACCTAAAAACTTTTGTTCTAATTGCGGATTAAATTGATTTTACAAATCAATCATTCTTTTTTTCGAAACCTTTTAGAATAATTTTCTATCTCTTTCTATTGTTTTTTCTTTATTTTCTTTTTCTTTTTTTTTCTTCTTCTTTTTTTTTTTTTTTTTTTTTTTTTTTTTGGTAGATCATAAACAAGTTCCTAGACTTGTGTAGTTTTACGATCTGACAAAAAAGAAAGAAAAGAAAAGAAACTAGGCCAAAAAGTAGTCCGATGAAAGAAAAAAAAGTAATCGACTTTTTTCAAAATCACTTAGAAAAAAAAAATCTTTTGACCTATATTATATATAATATCGAATAGAAAATATCGAGTTTAATATCATTGTACCATGATAAAGTTGATTACAAAAAGAGAGAGAGAGAGAGAGAGAGAGAGAGAGAATAAATATTCAAAAGGTTCTCGATGCGTCTCTTCGTATTGGTTATTTACATCCCAATGAGATTAGATTTGGAGATTAGAGTGTTATGATGCATAGAAATTATGTTCATTAAGATGTGGCTTAATCAGACACGTAAATGCAGAGCCAAATGAGCGAGTAGAATAATCAAATCAGATTCTAATGATATTGCATGTAATAGAATAATTGGGAATAGATTAGAAATGTACGAGAGACATGTTTATTCTTCATTTTTCTCTTTTATTTTTTTTTTTTGTTATTGTTTTTTGTTTTTTCGAATATTTATACGATCGATACTTTGAAAAATTATATTTCAATTTTTCTTTCGACAATTAAATTTGATATATTTTTTATATTTTTTAAAGAGTGAACTCTACTAAAGAATACAATATAGTATATAAAAATATTGGTATAGTATAATAATGTATCAGTCTATTCTTATAATTTTATTTTTATGATATATAATATTATTAATATAGTAGTATTTAATATAATGTATAGTATATTATATAAAATATTGTATATATACTATACTATTAATAATATTATACAAAAAAAAAAGTAATCCCTGTATACTATTAGTATTATTTAATATAACGTTTATACTATACTATACCGTATTATATTATTAATAATACTAATAAGACAAAAAAAAATGATAGATAATGTATAGAATAATAATA
Source organism: Vespa velutina (assembly GCF_912470025.1). Classification (NCBI taxonomy): domain Eukaryota; kingdom Metazoa; phylum Arthropoda; class Insecta; order Hymenoptera; family Vespidae; genus Vespa; species Vespa velutina. The sequence goes on along the minus strand of NC_062204.1, from coordinate 1,898,518 downwards.
GTATAACAATATTAATATGCTAATAGTATTGTATAATATAGTTTAAAAAATAAAATTATATGAAGTCAAACTAATAATATAACTATTATATATTAATAATATATTAAATAATCTAACTATAATTTTAATAATATATTAAACTAAACTAATTTATTTATTTTTCATTTTTTATTTATTTATTTTCTTTCTTTTTTATTTTTTCTTTTTTTTTTTTTTTTTTTTTTTATATTTATATCAAACAAAAGTCAAATTTTAATAGAAAGTTCTTCGATTTGAAAATTATGGAAATAAGATATTACTTTTTCCCCATTTAAAACTTCGTTGCCCGTCAGTACGAGTTTAAGAGTTATGCATCAATGGAAACGATAAAGATCATCGCGTATTTTCACTGAAGCGAATTAATATGGGGAAATCTCATAGGTAATTCCATTTCCCGAGAGGATCTAAACGAGAAAAAGTAAGAGTCTTGTCCGATCTTCCGGAAAATCGAATCCGGAAACTATCCTTTCGTTTCAATATACATAATATTACAAAATAGGTAGAAGCGAATATTTTTTCGTCCTTTTTTCTTTTTTCTTTTTTATTTTTTTTTTTTTTTTTTTTTTTTTTTTTTTTTTTATTTTTTTTTTTATGATGAATAAGTACAAGATGTCGTCGTTTTGTTATTAACTTTTCTTGTTTACTTACAACTTATTATTCACATTAATCTTCTTAGCATCCTTTATGCGGACATCGTTAACTTCACGCCACTTTCCGAGCAACTTTCGGCATCCGATTTAGTGAAGACTTTGAACGAGCTCTTTGGCAGATTCGATCAAATCGCTCAGGTAAATATTATTTAAAATATTTTATATATATATATAAACATTTTGTATATAAATTATTTTTATTATCAATCTTAATAAATCTAATGAGAAATATAATAATAATAATAATAATCAGAAGAAGAAGAAGAATTAGAATATTAATATAACTATAATTTATTAAAAATGTTGTTATTAGTATTATAATAATAATATACTTTTGATAATTATACACTAGTATAATATATTATTATTGATATCATTATTATTGCTAATTGTGTTATTAAACATTTATTATTATTATTATTATTATTATTGTTATTATTAATATTATTTTTATCATCGTTTACTTAAAGAGTTATTATTAATTAATATTGTATATCTTTATGATGTCCTCACAACTATAATACTAACATAATGATCATAACTAGCATGATGAACATTATGTATATTTTATTCTCATAAATCTTGAATTATTACTTATGAAAGATTGCAAATGAAAATTTGTACGATTATCGAAGTCGATAAATAATATTCCCTATAAGAATTAAGAGTTAAGAAATATTTCATTGAAGCACTTGGAAATCGATTTCGTCTATTCTAAATTAAGAATTCTTTATGTATCTAACAATACATATACATACATATATATATATATATATATATATGTATGTATATATATATATAATCTACAGATATGGGTAAATATATATATATACGTAGTCAAGTTATATCTACATATACATACATACAGAAATAAATACATATATATATATATATATATATATATATATATATATATATATATATATACATAGAAACTAATCCATACACACAGATACAGTCTGTTGCTGTTTAAAAAAGGATCTCTCGATAGATCGATAAAGGAACGTAAGGCAAGTAATATTGCACGAGGATATCTCGTTATTTTTATGTGAAACGACTTTTAAGAACGAATTTATTGGTACGTAAAGATTAAATTAAAAATGAAAAAGAAAAGGAAGAAAAAAAGAAAGAAAGGATAAAAAAAAAAATAGATAAATAAATAAATAAATAAGAATAACAAATTTATCGTTATGGCGCAATTAATTATTAAAAATAAGATTAAAAGAGAAAAAGAAAACAAAAGATTCAATATAAATTAAAGAAATAATATTTTTAGAGAGAAAAAAATCAATTAGGTCAGTTGTAAAGAGATAGAAAGAATGGAAAGAGATGGAAAGAATATGCTTCGTTGTGCATTGTACATACACACACACACATACACCCAAACAGAAAGAAAGAGAGAAATATATATATATATATATATATATATATATATATATATATATATATATATATATATATATATAAGATGGATCAAAAGTCTTTAAGTCAGGCAAAAGTTTGAAGATAATATTAAAAAATATAATAACTTTTATCCCGAAGACATTTAAAGTTCGTATAGTTAAACCTGTAATTTTACTAGCCGGATTTCGTGTAGTTTTACAATAATAATCAACAACAACAACAACAACAACAACAACAACAACAACAACAACAATATAAATGTACATATATATATATATATATATGCATAGAAAGTTTTGACCGATCTTAAGAATTTTATCGAGGATCATCGAAGGACCTCTGACCTACCTTATATATATATATATATCTATTTAGAAGTTCGATACAGTCGTTTCGTCGATACTTACAACATTCGATCTCTGTACGTATTATCGCCATTCGTTATATGTCTAATGATTAAATGTTATACGAATTATAGACACTATAATGAATGACGATATATCAGATAATATATATATGTATATATGTGTACGCGCGCGCGCGTGTGTGTGTGTGTGTAAGATCATATTTCTAGTTAGGCCTTTAATAATCAATTTCTCTTATCAATTTAGTAGGTATCATCGTCGATGTTAATAGTATATACCTTGAGGGTATCTAATTCGAAACGTATCGAAGAGATCAAATGAGTGAAATAGGAGCAAAGTGAGACTGGAGAGGATAGGGGTGGGGGGAGGAAATAGGGAAGGAAACAAACGGTGAAAGAAAGAAATCGAATAATCCCGAAGGAGTACGAAAAGAGAGAACAGTTTCTCTATTTCTATTTCTATTTCTATTTCTATTTCTATTTCTATTTCTATTTCTTTTTGTCATATTTCTTTTTCTCATTTTTCGTTTCTTCTTTTCTTTTTTTCCCTTTTTTTTTCATCTTCTTTTTTGCTTTTCTATTTCTTCTTTTTTCTCTCTCTCTCTCTTTCTCCGCTTGCTAAAATCTTTTACGCTTTTTAAATCCGAACTCCTACTGCTTTTTTATAGTTAGATTTTTTTCCCCCTCCAAAAAATAACATCGATGTTTTAACTTTCTATCAAACGATTATAAATTTTTTTTTCCTTATTTTTCGTTTACTGTTTATTTATATATGTATGTGTATATATATGAGCCGTTTATTTTAAAAGTGGCCCAACTCCATTTATCTTCAAATCGAGATATTTGCGTTTCAATGAATTTAGAAATATACGTATAGGATACTAATGAGTTATACTACTTAAGTGTATCTAAGAGTGTTAAATTTATAGTTCCTATTAAAATAGTGGCAATTATTAAGTGAATAATATGCATTTTCTTATCAAGAATGGAGTTAGGCCACTTTCAAAATTAACAATTAGATTCATTATAAAATTTGAAAGTGCTCAAGTCCATACAACATAATTTAAGATGCTTCAAATTGAAAAAAACAATACTCAATTTATTTTACATATCTTTAAAACACTTCGAAAACATAAATTTATTACAAAACAATTTACTACTCATCTAGATTTTGTGTGTGTGAAAGGGATATAAAAAATCATGTTACGGTGGTATATATCGTAATAGTTCAATTATGTCTTTGAATTTTGCTGTTGTAATTTGTCTGATATTTTTATACAGTGGCGTCAATACAATATTTTCGAACTTTCTAGGTCTACCTCGACGTGGTAATAAATTCAGGACTTTAAAATTTTCATTTTCATTCATTGATGTCTTATAGAAAATTTTATATTATAAAGAAATATTTGTTATTTCTTTTTAATTCAAGGATTTTCATTTATTTGTATAATAATTTTTACGATGATTCACGTTCAAGTGTTACATCGAAAAATAATTTTTTTTTTTTTTTTTTACAAATTGAAATTATATACAAACGAAAAACGACGTTTAAATAATAAAGTCTTATTTGTACGAATAACTTCTGTTTCAATAATCACTCTTAAATGAATAATAAATGTTTCATCGAAATATCGTTGCTCAAACGAAGCCACGAATTTTTCGGATAAACTTTCTAATACGATACGTAAGGCTTTTCAATGAAATATTTATTCGATTTCAAATCGAACAAATATTTTTTTTCTTCTTTTTTTTCCCTTGACGGTAAACAAAAAGAAATTAATATGTTATTTAAAACATAATATTATTTATAATAAAATCATTCTTATTAATTCAATCGTTATGATATGATTGTTTTATATATCTTTTTGCGCAAGTGCGTATTGGGACATCCGTTCGTAAAGAATTCCTTAAGATGAGACGGACGACGATTTAAATTTTTATAAAGCTACTTAAAATCTTTCTACCTGAAATTTAGAAGAACTTCTTTTGTACTACAAGAGACTGAGAAGGAGAGAGAAAGGATGACTAAATACACAGGGAGCAAGGCTAACCTACTAGGGAGCGGGGCCAAGTTCAACAGGAGCGGGGCTAAACAGATAGGGGCGGGACCAACACAGTAGGAAGCGGGGCTAAGTACTTCGGGGGGCGGGGCTAACCCAATAGGGGCGGGGCTAACCCAATAGGGGCGGGGCTAACCCAATAGGGGCGGGGCTAACCCAATAGGGGCGGGGCTATCCAAGTAGGAGGAGGGGCTAATCCAAATAGGGGGCGTGGCTAACCTAGTAGGAGGCGTGGCTAATCCGATAGGGGGCGTGGCTAACCTAGTAGGAGGCGTGGCTAATCCGATAGGGGGCGTGGCTAACCCAGTAGGAGGCGTGGCTAACCCGATAGGGGGCGTGGCTAGCCTAGTAGGGGGCGTGGCTAATCCGATAGGGGGCGTGGCTAACCTAGTAGGAGGCGTGGCTAATCCGATAGGGGGCGTGTCTAACCTAGTAGGAGGCGTGGCTAAACTGGCAGTGGGCGGGGCCAATCCGATAGGGGGCGTGTCTAACCTAGTAGGAGGCGTGGCTAAACTGGCAGTGGGGCGGGGCTAATCCGATAGGGGGCGTGTCTAACCTAATAGGGGCGGGGCTAATCCGATAGGGGGCGGGGCTAAACTGGCAGTGGGCGGGGCTAAACAGACAGGTGGAGGGGCTAACTGGGAGAGGCGGGGCTAAGTACCCCCAGGGGGCTAAACTGGTAGGTGCGGACATATACTATATATCTATATCTGTGTCTGTGTGTATGCATAGAGAGAAAGTCGATAGTGAAGAACATGTTTTCGTGGAAGAAATCTCTTGCAATTTGTATGCGAAGTCCCAAAGGACCTGTCTCTCTCTCTCTCTCTCTCTCTCTCTCTCTCTCTCTCTCTCTCTCTCTCTCTTTCTCTTTCACTCTCTGTCTCCTCTTTTTCTTTAGAAAGCGTGCGAATGATTAAAACAATCATCATCATCATCATCGTCATTCAATCATCACCATTATTTCCGTTATTACTAATATTATCCTTTTTTTATTTTAATTATTAATATTATTATTAATATTATTATTTTGTTGATTATCGTTATTATTAACGCAATTATTTTTTGTTTCGAAATCAACGTGATATATGATGTATCATTTTAATGAAATAGATCGCTAAAACAGATTCATTATATTTTCATCGATTATCATAATATTCACTTTTAAGTTGAACGTTGAAATTTTTATTGTAAATATTTTTTCTTTCTATTTTCTTTTCTTTTTTTTCATTTTTTTCATTTTTTTTCTTTTTCAAGAGAAATAACACGTTCCTTGTTCATTCGTGTAAACAGAAGAAGCTTTGGATCGTATCGGTTTAGTTGATTCAATGAAAAAACTCGAAAAAGGAACGAAAGGATATGACGATTGAAAATGTTTTCATATCATATTGATTTTTTCCATCGAGTATTGTATTCAAAGGATAACAAAGGAACAACAGAAATAGATTACTACTACTCATAGTTCTCTTTTCATAAATATTGATATCGTCCAGTATACTTTCACGATGATCTTTCATTGCTCAACAAAAAAAACAAAACAAACATAAAAAGACGAATTAAAAATTATTATATAATAATTGATAACCTCTTTCGAATTTCTCTTCGCCATATTTTTTTCCTACTTATGTATTCATTTAACAGGTGACACTTGAGTCTAATCGAGGTAATAACTCAGAGCGGAAAGTTTCTCTCCTTCTCTCTCTCTCTCTCTCTTCTTTCTCTCTCTCTCACTCTCTCTTTCTCTCTCTCTCTCTCTCTCTCTCTGTCTATCTTTCTATCTTTTTATCCTTTAAAAAAAAAAGAGAGGAAAAGGGAGAGAAGAAAAAGAACTAAAAGAAATAAAATTTCCATGAGAAAAATCTGCTGATTGTTAGAAAAAGAAAATGAAAAATTTTGCGGGTTTATTGAAAGCTCTTTAAAAAGGAATATATATATATATGTATATATATATATATATATATATATATATATATATATATATATAAATCGACTGGGAAGATTTTTGCTTTTTTCGAGTGATAAACTAAAGAAACTTTTATAATTTGCATAATGTCACGTGACCGAGATACGATAGGGAGCGAATGAAAGAGAAAGAAAATATGTGGAAGTGAGGAAGAAAGAAAAAAAAAAGGAAAAAACAGAACGAAAGAGAGAGAGAGAGAGAGAGAAAATGAGTGAATAAAAAAAGCGAGAGAGAAAATGCGTGAGTAGACAGAAAGTAAGAGAGAGAGAGAGAGAGAGAGAGAGAAAGAGAAAGAGAGAAAATAAGTGAGTAGAAAAAGACGAGAGACAGAAAGTAAGAGAGAGAGAGAGAGAGAAAGAGAAAGAGAGAAAATAAGTGAGTAGAAAAAGACGAGAGAGAAAATACGTGAGTAGAGAGAAAATGAGAGAGAGAGAGAGAGAGAGAGAGAGAAAGATGTAGTATGCAATAAAGATAAAATTTTATCTGGGGGCTAACTGGTAAAATGTTGAAGAAAATCGTTTAGAACTTCCCCTTCTCATTTTCTGATTCATAAAGTGATGGATCAGTCGTTTGGAGATTGTACTTATCGATGAAAGTACATATTTTCCTTCGATCCTTGATATTATTATTATTATTATTATTATTATTATCATTATTATTACTACTACTACTATACTACCAGTCATCCCTTTCCTGTCATTTTCTTTCATCGACTTTCATGGTAGATAAGGCCCGATGATAATGTTTATGCTTTAGATAAGGATTCAGGCTTGGTGAAATAGCGGAAGTATATACTTTAAAAATATCCGTAGTAATGGCAATTTTCTTCTTTCCACGATAAAAGTATTAAATTCTATGTATGACTATGTATCCATGTATGTATGTATGTATGTACGTAAGTATATATCCATGTATATATATATATATATATATATATATATATACATATATGTATATGTTACCTATATAATTTACAGTATGGATAAATGCATAATACATGATATAACCTACTTCGATAGTCAGGTATTTTTAATGCTTAAATAATATACACAAAAAATATTTACATATACATGTATATGTAAATACATATATATATATATATTTTTTTTGGGCAATATTTCGATTGAATTCATTGGATCTATTCTTAAATTTTCAGACTGTATTTTATTTTATTGTTCCTTTTTTTTCTTTCTTTCTTTTTTCTTTATTTCTTTCTTTCTTTTTTTTTTTTTGTTTTTTTCCATATCTTTCTTTCTCAATAAAACATCCTTTTACAAATATTTGTTTCTTATATTGTTAGAGGTCGTTTGGGCGCGCATGTGTATCGCGCGCGCGTGTGCTTGTGCGTGTGCGTGTGTGCGTGTGTGCGTGTGTGTTTATTTCTTTTCTTTTCTTTTCTTTCTTCTTTAAATAATCCTTATACTTTTTTTACTGTTTTTTTATAATTCGTTGAAATTGTTTTAAAAATATTGTAGTTTGCTTACTTTACACGATAGGATGCGCTAAGATGCATAACTTTTTATATAGGATAATAAATTCTTTTTTATTTTTCTTTCTTCTCTTTTCTTTTTCCATTTTTCTTTTTTATACAATCTGCAACAACTTCGTAGATAAAAAAAAATAAAACTTTAAAGGCGTTATTTTCTTTTTATTCCCTTTAAGCTACAAATAAACACAGGAGAAAATAAATAACGTTTTATTCTGTCTAACAAATTTTCTCTCTCTCTCTCTCTCTCTATATATATATATATATATATATATATATATATATTTTTCGTAATGTATCAAGTTATTTTAATTTAAATAATTATTTTATCGAAAAAAAAAAAAGAAAAAATTAAAAATAGAAATAAAAAAAAACAGGATTACTTTTTTATCATATTTGTTACGAGTGTATAGGAGGTATGTGTTAACCATTTTTTTTTATTTTAAATAATAAAAAAAAGAAAAAAGAAAAAGAACAAGGAAGAAAAAAAAATGAAGAGCAAAATTATTTCCTTTATACTATAAAACAAAAGAAGAGAAATCTGATGAAATAATGATTTATTTTTCTTTTTTTTTTTTTTATTCATTTATTTTTTTTTTTTTCAGGACAATCAATGCATGAGAATTAAGATACTAGGAGACTGTTATTACTGTGTCTCAGGACTGCCAGTTTCTCGACCTAATCACGCATATAATTGCGTCAATATGGGCCTGCAAATGATAGACGCCATTAGGTAAAACTTATTCATCGAAATGTTCATTGATTTGAAAGAAAAAAAGAAAAAAAAATGGAGGAAAAAAGAAAAGAAATGAAAAAGAAAGGTCATCAATAATTTCATGCCCTTTTTTTTTTTTTTTTTTTTTTTATATATATATATATATATATATATTCAATTCGCATACATTCATTGAAGTTCATGCAAAATATAATTTGTAAATGATTATATTTATATGATATCATGACAATGAAATTATTAAATATTCGTTGACAATGAATCATTTAAATATTTTCATTTTGACAATTAAATATAGTAATAAATATAAATATAATAAATAAATATATATATATATATGTATAATTTAAATATAATTAAATATAATATGTAAGTGAATGAAACAATGAATTAATGAAATCATTAAATAATTCTTGACAATCAAATTATTTAAATATCTTTATTTTGAGATTATTCAAAAAGTCAACGTTTCTTATCTTTATCTTTTTACTTTTTTCATTTCTTTTCCTTATCAAGATTCGTACGAGAAGCAACTGGTTTCAACGTGGATATGAGAATAGGAATCCATACGGGAAATGTTCTATGCGGTGTCCTAGGTCTTCGCAAATGGCAATTCGATGTTTGGAGCGATGACGTTACACTTGCTAATCATATGGAAAGTGGTGGTCTTCCTGGGTAAGATCAGGCTATTGAAATTGTTAAAAGGTATGAGATATGTTTCAGATAGAGTACAAGAAAGTGAGAATGAAAGAAAGAAAGAATATTAATAATAATGATTAAGATCAGACAATTGAAAATGTTAAATGTATGAAAAATGTTAAAATAGATTAAAAAAAAGAGAGAATTAGAAAGAATGAGAGAGAGAGAGAGAGAGAGAGAGAGAGAGAGAGAAAATGTTAATGAAATGTTAAGATTAAAATTAGGCAATTAATAATTGTTAAATATATGATACACTTTCAAAAAAAAAAAAAAAAAAAGATATATATTTAGAAATAGAGAGGGAAATGTTAATGAAAGAAAATTAAATAAAATAACTCTTTCTATTGTATCTAAATCTTTGTCAAGGAGGGTCCACATAACAAAAGCCACCCTTCTTCAGCTTGGTGATCGTTTCGAGGTCGAACCAGGGGATGGTGGATCGCGTGAGACTTATCTGGCTCAGCATAAAGTAGAAACCTTTCTTATAGTGCCACCTAAGGTAGGGTTTATAATAATACATCCTAAGTGTCCTCTTTAATCTTTTATCTTTTTCTTTTTCTATTTTTTTTTTTTCTTTTCTTTTTTTCTTTTTATGTAAATTAAGGAAAAAAAAAAAGAAGAAAGAAGAAAAGAAATAGAAAGAAAAGAAAAGAAAAAGAAAGAAAGTAAGAAAGAAAAGAAAATATCAATCTTGATATAAATAATCATCTGTCTGTTATTTAAGATTTATATAACAGTTTTAAGTATATGACAAGATGAGACGTGTCTCTGTCTCTCTGTATATGTGCGTGTGACCTTGTTCTCTTTTCTTTCTTATACGTAATCTTCTGTAATGTTACAAAAAAAAAAAATTTTTTTCTTTCTCTTTTTTTCTTTTTTTTCTATTTTTTTTTTTTTTCTTCTTTCTTCTTCTTTCTTTTTCTTTCTTTTTTCGTTTTAAATACAATGCATTAGAGTGCATTGTATTAGAGCACATGGAAAAACACGACAGTTGGAAATTTTGATGAAATCATGTTTACGAAATCAGATTATAATTATACATGCCATACGAGAGTATTAATTTCGATTTTAGAATAGATAAAACTCTCTTCTCATGACGAGATTACTATCGGTCATTCAATTATGCAGAAAAACAACGAAGAAAATGGACTAGAAAATGGTGGCAATAGTATTCGAGGACCTGGACCTGTTCCTACGAGGTAAGCATCGAGTTGTTTCCTCTTATTTTTTTTTTCTTTTTTTTTTCTGCGTTTCCTTCCTTCTCACCTACCCCTTCCACCCTCATTCATTATTCTCAGTCACTATGAATTCATAATGTATAGAAAAATAAATGATTTCTTTTTTTTTTTTTTTTTCTTTTCTTTTCTTTCTTTTTTTTTTTCTCGTTTGCGATGATAGATCAAGACCTAGCAGTAAAATGACGAAATACGTGGAATGCTGGGGTGCAGATAAACCTTTCGCAAATATCGCTGAGGCAACATTGGCAAAAAATATCGGATTGACGGTAAGAAGTAGTATGAAAATTTTGAAATATCATGTTAAATCATTTTTATGTGTTAATTTTGTATGTGTACGTATATATGTATGCATATGTGTGTGTGTGTGTGTGTGTGTATGTGTGTATTTTTCTTCTTTTTGTTTTCAGAGCATCGCCATGATCGAGTCTAATCTTTTGGCGAACAATACCAATTGTCTTGACGTCAAGTGAGTCTCATGCATATTAATCAATAAAAATCAAATCAAAATTTGTCTTTGTTTAATTCAAAAGAAAAAAATAAAATAAAAAAAAAAAAATATAGGAATATATTTGTGATAATTAATAAAGAAACGAGTATAATCCATGCATATAAAAAAAAAAAAAAAAAAAACCATATACGTTTTTAAACACCAGTCTTTATTTAATTTGAATAAAAAAAAAAAAAAAAAAAAAAAAAAGAAAAGGAAAAAAGAGAAAAAACATTAGAGATCTTTCGAACGATCGATATAAAAATGAAGATATTCTGTATAAAAGAAAAAAAGAACACAGAAAAAAGAAAGAAGAAGAAAAAAAGAAAATAAATAAATAAAAAAAGAAAAAAAAACCCAGGCAATACATTTCAAAATAATAAATTCTACATTTTTGTCTGATAAATAGGCAATGGTGTGGTGGTAGCGAGGACATATTACCTTTCACCTATTGGTTCAAGGATAAACATCAAGAACTTCAATACAGAGAACAAAAGGATGAACAATATCCTTGGTATCTTATTGCATCCAGCATCGTTTATACAACCATGTTTTGCATTCAAATAGTCTATTTGCCAAGGTGAAATGAAAATCAAAAGAAATTCTATTCTATTCTATTCTATTCTAACGTAGAAAATAATTAATTAATTATCATAAAAGAACGTGAACGGGCGAATAATTTATCAAGGATAATTATATAATATTTTTTCTTTTTTCTTTTTTTTTTTTTATTTTTTCTTTTTCTTTTATTTTATATAGGAGCGTCACCGTTTATGGATGTTTCACAGCTGGTTTGGTTTCATTGTCGATAATCGCTGGAATATCTTGGTTTGCTGGTAAAACGAGATGCGAGAGCGAATTGGATACACCAGGACAAGTGGCACTTTGTCGTGGAATGAGAATGACCGTTTATTTTATCACGGCATCTTTGGCAACCGCCTCATCCGTTATCAGTTTAATCGATATCGATCATAACTCTTATCAGGATACACCGGTATGTTCAATATTTAATATTTTATATCTTAATGAAATAAATTAATAATATTATTAGAAATTAAATTTTTCGATTAATTGAATTATGTTGTGAAAATTCTCTAGATTGTAGGACAACAACACCATGGGGATTAATTTTGAGCATCGATTAAAACAATTTGCCCATCGTACGATTCTATGAATTTTCTTTTTATAATTGACAAAATTGAAAATAGGTTTTTTTTTCAAACCTACTGATGATTATCATTTCTGAGGTTTCAAAGAATATATAGTATTTTTTTTTTTTTTTTTTTTTTTTTTTTTTTTTTTTTTCAAGTCAAAATTATTCATTCCATATAAATGACGGATATTATATTTCTGACGGACATAATGATTTCTAATAATTCCAATTAAAATCATCTAATATTTTAATGTTATTTATTATATTATTAATGTTGACATTTCGACGAACTCATTATTATTATTATTATTATTATTATCATTGTTATTATTATTATCATCATTATTATTATTATTATTAAAATTATTCAACATTTTAATATACTTTATCGTTATCGTAATAATGTCTTTTGATATAGAAACTAATTGCAAATATCAATGTTTCTTTTTTAGTTATACGTATACTCGGCAACGATTGCATTAGTCGTCAGTTGGACTCATCTACGAGTAGGCTTTCTATTAAAACTCATAGTTATGATAATAACAATTATCATGATATTATTAATTTTATCTCAGGCACCGATTATAGAGCTTTATTATAGAGAACACAATACGGAGTAAGTAAACTGTGTTCTATTAAATATGATCTAATAAATAACAATTATTATTTAATTTATCTTTATTATAAATTATGTGTATAGATTTCAAGGATTAAATTACTTGTTGGAAATAGGATATTTATTGTTATTGGTGGCATTTGTATTACATGTCTTAGACAGACAAGTTGAGTACACAACTAGAACAGATTTTCTTTGGAAGAGTAAGTTAAAGGTCGAACAAGATGACGTTGAGACCATGAGAGGAATTAATAAGATTCTATTGGAAAATATACTTCCTGCGCATGTAGCCGATCATTTTCTAGCAACTAGAGCAACGCAGGTTGATAAATGATTGTACAATATTTCTTTGTTCTTTCATTGGGAAATCAATTTTTTTTTTTTTTCGATCAAAAATATTTTTATTCCATCATTTGATATTTTTCTTTTTTTATTTATTTATTTATTTATTTATTTTTTTTTTTATTATTTTTTAGGATCTCTATCACGAAAGATACAGCAGTATTGCAGTGATGTTCGCTTCAATACCAAATTACAAGGAATTTTACGACGAGACTGATATAAATAAACAAGGCCTAGAATGTCTGAGACTTTTAAATGAAATTATTTGCGACTTTGACATGCTTCTGTTGAAACCGAAATATTCGGGCATTGAGAAAATCAAAACCATTGGAAGTACTTATATGTTGGCGTCTGGCTTAAGTCCTGGTAAAGAGAACACCGAAGCTAAGGTAAATAAAATTATTTTTATTTAAAAGAAAGAAGAGAAAGAGAATGAAGAAAATAAAAAGAAAAAGAAAAAGAACGAAATTATATCGAATTAATTTTTTTTCTTTTTTTCCATTTAGGATCCCTTGCAACAACAAGATCATAATGTGATCGTACTCGTTGAGTTCGCCATTGCATTAATGACGATTCTCGATCAGATAAATAGGGAATCTTTTCAAAGATTTAAATTGAGAATGGGTAAGTGTTTAAGAATGAACAAAAGAAAAATAAATAAATTAAAAAAAAAAAAAAACAAAAAAGTTCTGAAAATAATATTCTTTTTTCTCTTTTTTTTTTTTTTTTTTAATTAACATTAAACATTAAACATCTTTTTAAAAATATTATTATGACAAAAATAAGAGATATTCTGATACTCTGATATATTATTTTAATAATAAAATTAATTAAGGATACTATGTTATTGAATTATTTTCTTGTTTTAATATAAATAATTATAATATTACATTTTATCTGTTATATAATATTAATATAATAATATTTTATCTCATAATAATTATTATTTGATATTTACATTGAGCCGGTATATTAAAAATAATTGGAACTGTGTTGTTGAAACTGATAAAAAAAAAGAAAAAAAAGAGAGAGAGAAAAGAATGGAAAAAAGAAAATGAATTATAATAAAAAAAAAAATTTCTTTCTTTCCTTTAAGGTCTCAATCATGGCCCGGTGATAGCAGGTGTCGTAGGAGCACAAAAACCGCAATACGACATTTGGGGAAATACAGTGAATGTGGCATCAAGAATGGACAGTTGCGGAGAAATGGGAAAACTTCAGGTTACCGAGGATACTGCAAAGATATTAATTGCAGCTGGATATGAATTAGTTTGTCGTGGGCCAACCTTTGTAAAGGGCAAAGGAACATTAACAACATATTTCGTTAAGACGCCATTTGACGATAAAGAGGATAATTATTGATCCTCAGTACCTGATTTCTATTCACGATCACGTGAGATCAACGAAACAGTGAGAACTAATTGTTCTCGTTGATTGTTATTTCCAAAAAAAAAAAAAAAAAGAAAAAAGAAAGAAAGAAAAGAAAAGAAAAAGTAAAACTTTTATTTTATTCTAGCTGGACAATATGTTTTAATCGTTGAAGGAAAATGAAGAAAAAAAAAAACAAAAACAGATAATGCTTGATCTACGTTTCCTTCGTACTCTTCAATTCGTCACATCCGTGTAAATAATATAATAATAATAATAATAATAATAATAATAATAATAATAATAATAATAAAAATAATATTATTATCATTAATAATTAATAATATAAAAAATATTATTATTATTAATAATAATGATGATATATATATATACATATATATATATATATGTGTGTATAATTATAATCGTTATATGATTGTGTTCTTGAAAGAAATTTACAAAGTAATATTACAAATACTCGAAAGAAGTTATAAACGCGATGATCTCATGCGTACATTTAAGAATTCAAGATTTTCTTCTTGAATGATTCTAAGATAAATTCGAAGCCCCGAATTGTTTTGTTTTATGCTTATAAAAATCAACATCGAGAGACACTTCGACGAGTGACAAATCATTGTCACTGTACGATATCATCTGTGACTCTTAAAAAATAAATATATTTGTTGTACTAATTATATTGAGTCCAATCGTTAACTTCACGTTTTTTCAAGAAATATGTTATATTATTATATGATATTACCTAGATGGATCAAAGATACTCTTAGGTGATTTTTAAAGATCAATTTCAATACTTTTTACTGATCTTCTTTTGAACTAAGTAATTTTATAAGCTTTTAATGAAAAAGATATTAGCATAAAAAAATTATCGAAAAGAGAGTGGATCGATTTGGAAAAATTACTTAGAAACTTTTGATCCATTCCTATATATATGTATGTAAATTTATTTAGAATTTATCTATCATGTTAATGATAAGAAAAAAAAAAATCTTATTTCTTTCTATTTTTTTTTCCTTTTTTTTTTTTTTTTTTTTTTTTTTTTTTTTTTTTTTTTTTTTTTTTTTAATCAATTTTACAATCATTATATATAAATGTTAAATTTGTTGCAATCAAAGTTCGATCGTTATTAATAATACTAATTGCATTGATTAATATATCTTATTGATGAGAGTAAAATTTCTTTTTTTATTTTCGATTTATAGATAACAATGTCCTTGATTCTGAATACACCATTCGGGTTCCAATCTATCAGCATTAATACCTCTTTGAACTAATCTCTCTCTTTGTTTTAACATTCTGTGTTCAGCATGAATCCAGGTTGAAGGAGGATCGGACCAAAGTCTTTCAGCGAAAGCTGCTGACCTGGGCCATAATCTTGAATCGACTGTAACACTGTCGACCTGTTCACTCCAAAGTGTTACCTCTCCACCTAAAGAAAAACAAAAAAAAAAAAAGAAAGAAAGAAAGAAAAAAGGATTCGTTTATCAATTTAAAATAATAAGAAAAATAATTTTTGTGATCTATTAGATCAACAATATTTTTACCTAATACAAATTGCTTTTTATTTGTACCAAAACCTTGCTTCTGAAGAATGGACATCGGAGAGTTATCATAAATTAATTGCCAGCCTTTATATGGTGCACACCAATTGTTACCCTCTCCAACCCATGCTCCAAAACTATGAAAATATACTGAACACATTAATATAGTTTTCTTTTGATTTGATTTAGTTTGTTTCTTTTTAGTTTATTTTCTTTTTTTTTTTCCAAAAAAAATAGCAAAATTAATGAGCTTACCCGCAATCGAGATAGAGAGCATCGTAATTAGAAATAATGACTTTGAAGTCTTTGCTTATCAATCTACCGATAGTGTTGTCTGTAGCAGAGGTCCAAATTTGAATGATATACTTCTTAGAATCCAAGTATTCCATATTTTCTATGTTAGTAAGTCCACTGGTCCAAATAATAACAGGAATCTCTTTTCCTCCATTGGCTATAGTTAACTTTTCAAGTGCTCTATTTTGGAAATAATCCCAAAGCAAGTAGAAACTCGACTCTGATAGATTCCAACCTTTAGCGAGCATCCAATTTTTGATAGCATCACTGGAGTTCCAACAATTAACATTGACCTCGTCACCGCCCATATGAAATATGTCCGGATGAAAATCTTCCAACATTTCTTTGTAAATACCTTCAAGTATTTCATAGACCTTATCGCTTGTTGGATTTAATTGACCGCATGGTGGCTCGACGCAATAACTTTGCCATGGTTCAGATTTAAAGCATACCGTTGCATTATGGCCTACCTATTAAAATCAATTCAAATGAATTTGAAAGAAACGAAAAAAGCAATAAAAGAATCAACGATATCTAAAAAGAAAAAAAAAAAAGTACTAATCAAATCTATTGAAATTATATCAAAGATATTTATCTTTCACAGATATGTGAATTTGGTACAATGAAATTATGTATGAAAAATATATTTGTGAAGATTGATAAAAAGAAAAAAAAAAAAGAAAAAAAACAAAAATAATAATAGTAATCTGTGTCAAACGTTAAAAGTTTTACAAACTTTTGGATGATAAGTTTGTATGCATAGAATAAAATTTACCCATTGCCAGCCTTCCCCAACGTGAGCAGGTGCATCGAATTCTGGTAAAATACGTACTCCATGTAAAAGAGCAAATTTCATAATATCCTTAATGTCTTCCTTCGTATAGACCTTGTCTTTGCCGTAGGAACCGTATTTGGAAAACAATGGATAATTTCTAACTTCATATGGGAAACTATGGGAATCGGTGATGTGCCAATGAAAAGTATTCATTTTTGACATGGCCATTGCTTCTATTGTCTTCTTGATCACTTCAACGGTAATAAAATTACGACTGGTGTCCAACAAAATCCCACGGTATGGATATACTGGTTTATCCTCGATATAAGCATCATGAATGATTTGTATTATATCTCTCAAATCATCAAATACTATTAATTGTGACAACGTTTCCAAACCATTTCGAGCACCGAAATAAGTCGTTGCTGTTATTTTGACGCTTATCTGTATGGTGATGATGGTAAAAAAAAAAAAAAAAAAAAAAGAAAAGAAGGAGAGACATCAAATTTAAATTACTAAACAGTTTCAAATAAGAATGATAATTTAATTCTAAGGAAGAATGAATACCGGTTTATAATGATGTATCAGAAAAAGAAAAAAAAAAAAAGAAAAAAGGAAGTTAAAATGGATATTTTGATGACCATGAAAAATCATGAGAAAAATATTATAAATATTTTTTTTTCCTTGCTTTTCTTTTTTTTTTCTTTTTCTAATATCAATTAAAATTAATCTTGATTCATCAATATTGAGTTTTCTTTGATGAAATTATATATATATATATATATATATATATATATATATATATATATATATATGAAAGAAATTAATAAAATTTGAACAATCCTTAAATAGAAAAAGAAAAGAAGGATAATGTACTTACATATTCGTCATCGATCTGATCAATTTGTAATTTGTAACTTTCGTCTGTGTCTAAGGTCAATTGGACGTCATTTAAATCATGAATATCGGTAACATTAATTATCAATCCTAATCCATCGTTTTTAACGACATCACTAATTTTCTTTATGTTTTCTTTGAATATGTTAATGTTCTCTTGTAAAAGACTACCTACTTTTGTATTCGGATTTATACCATCGATTTTGATGTCATTAACATTTAGAGGCAAAACTGTACTTCCCAAGGACAAATGTCCTGTTGGTTTTGGCCATAACGAACCATTATCACCGCATAATAATTGACAAACTTTTAATGACATAGGAGACGATACTTCTTCTGTGATTTCTTCTTTTACACAGTATCCACCGTTGCATTTGAAATGCCATAGTGAACTACAAATAGAATAATAATAGTGATATTAATTGGAATATAGTTATAAGTGAAAGATTAAAAATGTGTCTGTTTCTTATTCATCGTGATAACTATTATGATATATATAATTCATATTGATATGTAAATTTACAGTGAGACTTTTGAAAAATTTCCCCCTGTACTCAAAAAAAAAAAAAAAAATTATTTCTAAAATAATTGATTCAAAAATATTCAAAGGGGATCGACTTTATTGTGCTTTTAAATCTATGAGTTATTAATTTATCAATCTAAGTTATTAATAAGTTATATTTAGACGTTCGGAAATTCATTTTTATTTTTATTATTATTATTATTATTATTATTATTATTATTATTATTATTATTATTATTAAAAGGATTTTACATTCAAATTATTAATTCTAGAAAAAATTGATCCAAAACTATACTAGTATAGATCATAGTATATCATTTTATTATCATTATTATTATTATTATTATTATTATTATTATTATTATTATTATTATTATTATTATTATTATTATTATAGTTATTAAAAGTCTGTTAATAATATTGTTTTTTTTCTCATTTCGAAAATGAATAGTGCCCATTGATATTTTTAAAAAATGTTTTATCGTCTGATCAACTTCGATATCGATATTTTTATAAATGTCTAATATCTTCGATAACATTAATTTTTTTTTCTTATTCTAGACATACACTACTTATCAACTCTCATATTTATTATACATTATTGATTGTACCGTATCAAAGAAGATATCTCTCTCTCCCTCTCTCTCTCTCTCTCTCGAGATTAGAAAGTTTCGTGTAAAATTTTGAAAATACTAAACGAGCGCGCCATTACATCCTCCATGTTCTTTCGACCGGTCACGTGATTCTCCCGCTCGTTTAAAAAAAAGAAAAAAAAAAAGAAAAAAAGAAGAAAGAAATCAACGTTACTACTTACGATTTCTAATCGAAAGGACGTTCAACGTGCCGATCTTTCACCGACCGTTTTATATGCGCAGTTCAAAATCCAACACTATTAATCGTAAAACTTCTATCATCTCTTAAATAGAAAAACATGTTTACATTGTAATAAATATTGTCTCTTAATGTTTATGAGAAAAAATTTTCAAAAAAATTTCGCGCACATTTTTAATATGTAATGAAAAAAAAAAAAAAAAAAAAAAAAAAAAGAAAAAAAAAAGAATTTGAAAATCTTTTTCTCATACTCTGACAACTTCAATTTGATTTATAATTCTAACAAATGTCAATTGTATTTCATGGAAACTGTGACTCGTATCAAAATTAAGTATCGTCAAATTTCTATAAATTTTACGTAGTATGATACAAAAATATAATAAAAAAATATAATTATATATATATATATATATACATGTACATACATACGTATATTTGAATTATAATTTAAGAATGATCAGATGAAAGTTATTAGAAATATTTCAACGTGACATAGAAAAGAGATCTCTGTTAAGCAACATTCACCTTAGCAACGTATCCACTATTGAAAAAAAAAAAAAAGTAATCCCGCCCGGCTACAATGAAATCTTTTAATCCAAATTATTTAAGTTTTTTATTATATTAAATATATAAGCTACATAATATATATGTATAAAATATTATAATATATAAATATATATATATATATATTTATAATTATATGTTATAAAGTAAAAAAAGATCACTTACTTGTATATTTTCTCGGCAACGATGAAATCGCTACAGGCTTCTAAAGCGAGGACAAATATAAATGTAATAGCAATCATGTTTCTCTCATGGAATTCTACCTATCACTAACTATAAGAGAATGTTGTCCGACGTCGATTGCCCACCTCCGATTGAACGAACGATTTTATCCACCTTGGAAAAATGATTCCGCGTGAAATGCGAACAGGAGTGGGGGTATAACGAGTAGGATAAAAGATATATATATATATATATATATATATATATATATATATATATATATATATATATATGTATGTACATATATATGTCGTACAAAAAAAAATAAATTCGTTTCTTACATTTTAACGACTTCAACTTTTTTAATTCCAACAAACATCAGAGTTTGTATGCGAATCAATGATGTGACTAATGTCAAAATTAAAAGTCATCAAATTTATATAAATTTAATATATAATAATAGTAATATTTAAAATTATTAACTTTGATTTTCATCTTAAAACAATTTAATATTTTAATATTTTTTATTAATACAATTTATTTACTATAATATATATATATATTGTTTATTAATATAATTTAAACAGATTGTTTTTAAAATTGTATAAGATTGTAAGTATAGTTAGAGAATCATTCTGTTACTAATATGAATTAATAATTTAATTAATTACGTTAATTGTTAAAAGTGTTTCTTAGAAAAAAATTGATTCATCCTTTTTATATCTTATATCATAAATATCTAATAAAAGAAATTTTTTTTAACTTTTTAAATGCGATCTTTAAAATTGTTTACTTATTATTAATGACTTTCATAAAATTTAATATATCAATTATAATTAATTATAAATAATTTTATAAAAGTTTATAATATTTAAAGATTAAATATACTCGTACAGAATTATTGTACGATTAATGAGAGATGAAAGAACGACACAAAATATATATCATGGAAATATTATATTATTATAATGTTATAAATGGTAATAAACATTTATGTCTAATATATACAAAATAATAACGGTTCATTTCAGAAAGCAAGAAGAAGAAGAAGAAGAAGAAGAAGAAAAAAAGATTTGATAATTAAATTTCTGATAAACATGTATGATACACATCAGCCTTTAACGATTGATTGATTTTTCATTCATCTCCACGTACTGCTCTATATTTAGCTAATTCATTTGGAAATACTCGATTTAATTCCACCAACATATTAGCTTTAAATTTCCTGTATGCATCTATCTTTCCTTTAACTTGTTCATTCTTTGTCAATGCCTTTTCTATACAATCTTTAGTATATAATTGTGGATTTCTACCTTGGTCAATGTAACTGAAACGTAATAAATCATAAGATATTTGTTTTAAACATATTAAATTATGAATGTAGTTACAATTATAAATAATAATAATAACTTACTCAAATACTTCCAAAGGTACATGAACATCTTGAACTTGTGATTTGAGTTTATCTATTTCTTGTAATCCATTCACTAAACCTTGACTGAAGAAAAAATATTGAATACAAATATAAATCATAGAAATGTGGATATAATATTTTTTATTGAACTTTTGAAATTGTTAAAGACAATAGGTACGACATAACCAATTTATTAAAAAATATATTTCATACTTACATCTTTTGATTGAGTACATTTTGACCTTGCGGTTGAAAATCACTAACTATTATTCGAATTTGTCTAACATTTTCAATAAAAAGTTCCAATTGTGTTTCTAAATTTTCTAAAGCAGAAGCCATCTTTACTATTTACAAGCAGCAAGTGTTACGAGTACGAATAACATCATCTTTCATCTCTAACTTCGAACGCTAGAGGCAGCACTGTTCGTTAAAGAATAATCAAAGATGGCAGTTCGATCGATGTGACGTAAATATATTTAAATTTTAAATAAAATATAAACTAAATCATTAATACGTAATATAACTATCTATAAAAACGTGAGATTATTTAATTGTATAAAATATTTATTTTGATATTCTTATTTGTATCTTTATTTTTATTAGTATCTTCGTTAAAAAAAAAAAAAAAAAAAAAGAAAAAAAAAAGAAAAAAAAAATTTATATATATATATATATTGTAATAAGTATCGTTATACATATAAGATATATACATTTACAGAATATAATAATAAAACTAATACATTAATTTCCTTCTACAATAATATCCGACATGTCTGAAAGTGTGGAAAGTTTTAAAGATTTCTCATTGGCTAAATGAAGTAAAGATACTATTGCAATAGGGACACTCAATGCTTCTACATTTATTTTCGAAAGTTCATTTGGTAAAGCTTTATAAACGGTATTGAAACATTTAGATTCCTTAATTTGATTCGTATTCTCATTTTGTTCTCCCAATTCCGCATTCATATTATTCATATTTGATGATTTAGACAATGATTTCCATATGGTTTTCTTTAATTGACGCATATCAATTTTTTTGGCGCGCAAAGGATATTGCAAGAAGATTTTATTCGTTAATGTCGGTGCAGTTACTAAATTATCATTGGTAAATGCCATCTGACTTCCCGCTATATTTTCATCCACATTTCTTAATTCATCAAAATCATTTCTTTCTTGCATATCACAATCTGTATCAATACCGGGACAAAAGTTTGACATATCATTTTCATTATTATAATCATAACCTTCGATATCTTCTGGCAATTGTGCTGTATCCGTTAAATCTTTTTGTTTAGGATTTGCAAACATTAAAGGACGAAGATATAATTTTGTTATCTGTGAAGTATCATAATGTAAATCTTCTGGTAAAGTTACCTTTTCTTCAGTCCAATCTACTTTGGCTGTTTTAACTTGTAACTTTACTGCTTGGCTAGGTAAGAACTTTTGTTCAATGTCAGATATTGCATCATGAGAATATTTAATTTCCATCTCTTTCTTTTTTTTAATCGGTCCCTGATGACACGTTTCCACTACTTTACTCTCATTTGGAAAGAATTTTAATGTTTTAACTTTCCAATAAGAAGGACCTGCCCAATGAATTAAATTACAATTTTTCTGTATGAAAGAATATTCTGATGTTTTGTGATATTGCTCGGGTACTTGTTCTGCCATGACTTTACGAAAGTCTACTATATTTTCTACTTGATTAGGATTTCTCATACACAAATCTCTATTATTGGTATCTTCTTGCATGCTAAAATAATTCATAGGTTCAAATTCATCTTCATCGGCAGAAGGTATACTTGCATCAAGATCAAATTGAAATCTATTTTCATTGTTTTCTTGTGTAGTTTGTATGTCTTCTGGTTCATCTTCTGGTGACCATTTTAAAAATTCAAAATCAGTAACAGTAGGACATAGATCTGATTCTGAAAAATTTTCTATTGGAGATATAGTATATTCTGGAAGATTTTCATTCTCCGTTTCTGTTTCATTTAATTTATCTAAAATAATATCGTTATATGTATTATGATAAAAGCCTAAATTTGCATGATGCGATAGGACTACTTGATAGAGCATATCAGATGAACATAAATCTCCAGATCCTATGAACATTTGTGAGGGTAACATGGTTTCAACGGATACATTTATTACATCTTCTGTAATAATGATCTTCTGTTTAGTTCTTTTCTTTTTTTTCTTTGATTGATTTTCTATTTGTCTTTCTTCATTTTCTTCTGCATTGTTTGATTGTATTGGCCCTTCATCGGTAGAATTATTTTCCTTTTGTCGATCCAATGCACCGACCATTTTTAAAATCTCTGTATATATACCATCCACACGAAATCCATAAATTTTTGTACATACATCCAATGACGTACTGGCTACTTGCAAATTGGTAAGTTCAGAATTCCTTTTGGTCACCATAAATGTCATAAAATCTATCATTTCTAAGCTGAATGCATTCTTAACATTAATTTTATTTTCAGCGCTTAATTTGATACAATGTGATATTAATTCAGTCATTTGTGGTTCTGACATTTGTGTCAAAAATCCTAAACCTAAAGAACGTCTCTTTTCATTAATTTTTGTAGTTAATGGTGTACTAGTTGATGTGGCATCACGTCTTAATGCTAAACGTTCTGCCTCGTCATCATTTTCCAATAAAGCTGATGAGGATTTTTGTATGACGATAGATTTTCTACGGAGTGGTGAAGATGTAGACGGAAAATTGGGCATATTTGATTCTATTACTATATTTGCTAAGCTTTTTCTTGCCATTTTGATAATTGATATAAAATCCTATTAATTTGTGCAAAAGTAAATCTTTTCCCTTCTTCTTAATTTCTTACAAATGTCATATGACAGCTGAAGAAATATGATCCTAAATGAACAAATTAACAAATATATACATTAACAAATTAATATTGAATATATTCAAAAAAAAATTAGTATCATACTAATTACACAATCTTTTACCTTGTAATACAATGAGAAATAATGTCATTATAAAATATGTATATAAAACACAATTGACACTTTATTTCACAATATTGATGATTTACTTTTAACGGCGACAGTTTAAGTTTGAATTCGTTTATACGATTTAGTGTTTCAAAGGTTATCATTTTCTGCGCATAACAATAATCCATGACCAATAAAAATGAAGCAATCGTTCAAACTGATTGGTCGAAATTCATGACCAATAAGAAATAACTAGTAATTTAAACTGATTGGTTGAAATTTAAAAATGTCTGTACATGTTCGTACAAGCATCTAATTGGATATAACCTTAATATAATTTTAAATACACCATAAAGTCGGAGTAACATGAATATAAAAATTTTATTTTTAATTATATATATATATATATGTATATTTTTTTTTCATCCACATACAAAATAATGTTATTATTATTATTATTATTATTATATAATTATTTTGTATCTATTATAAGAGACTTTTTTCAAGAGAAGAGAGTATCTTTATTAAAGAGATATTATCTAATGCAAATAAATACAAGAATAATAATTGTTTATATACATGTTAAATATAAAAATTCATATATTCGTTAAATAATTGAATTTATTTATTTTTCTTGATTCAAATATGAAATTTATATCTATATATTAACAACGAATTTTATTATTATGAAAATTGAATGTTTTCGTTGTTAAGTTTTCTAACGTGATTGTTTTTATATAGACAGTCTGAAAAAAAAAAAAAAAAAAAAACAAACAAAAAAAGAAAAAAAAATGTCTATAAAACACGTCGTTGTAGGCAAGTTTATAATTTCTATTCTTCTTTTTAATGAACAATTTTTCATTGTTTCATGAAAAAGATTGTATCATAGATAAGATTATATAATTCTTAGGTGGAGGTACTGGATTTATAGGGAAACGTTTAATAGAATTATTATGTCAACAAGGTATAACTTGTACAATTGTTTCACGTAAATCAGGTCCTAATAGAATAACTTGGGTAAGAAGTTATTTTAGTTCAAATGTAGAAAAAAAAAAAAAATATTTTCAAATCTATATAAAGTAATAATTATTCTTCGTTTGTTCATATAAATATTATAGACAGATGTAAAGGAAAATGGTCTTCCAAAATATACATCTGCTGTAATCAATATTGCTGGTCAGAATGTACTCGATCCAACGAAACGTTGGTCGTCAGAATTTAAAGAAATTGTTAGAGATAGTCGTGTGAAAACTACAGAAATATTAGCAAGAGCCGTGGAATGTACAGATGCAAAAGCCTTCGTTAGTATTTCTGGTGTTGCGTGTTATAAACCCAACGATACGGAATATACGGAAGAAAGTGAATGTATACCTTATGATTTTTTATCAGGTAAAATGATAAACAAAGAATAATAATATAGATTTGTAATATGTATATATATATATAGATTAAAATAAAAAAGTTTAATTTGTATAAGAACTTTGTCGGGATTGGGAAGCTGCAGCAGAACTTTCACAGGAGAGTAAAATTAGACAGATCATTATTAGATCTGGTGTAGTATTAGGTAAAGATGGTGGAATGATAAAACAAATTTATTTACCTTTTTTACTTGGACTTGGTGGACCTATTGGTACTGGAAATCAATATATGCCATGGATACATATTAACGATCTCGTTAACATATTTTTATTTGCTATTAAAAATGATAATGTTTGTGGTATTTTAAATGGTGTAGCACCTAAGGTAATATTTATAAAAATCTTTTGAAAACAATTCAAACGATATATAATTTAATATCATTCGATAATAAATTCATTTTTAATAGCCTGTAACTAACAAGGAATTTACAAAAGCATTTGCTAATGCATTAAAAAGACCTGCCATAATACCACTTCCAAGTATTATTTTAAATCTAATTTTTAGCGAAGAACGTGCAAAAGTTAGTATCAAATTTTGTCATTTATATTTTTAATAGTATTTTAGATCATGTATGAATTTAAATATGTTATAGATGATGTTGGAGGGACAAAAGGTATTTCCTAAAAGAACCGAGGAATTAGGATTTCAATATCAATTTTGTGATATAAATAGTGCCTGCAAAGAGATCGTTAAATAAATTATTATCATTTTATTCTTTATACAATAAAATTTGTATAACTATAAGAGTATTTATAATTAATAGAATGGTTGTAATAAAGCGCATATAATTATTATTATTATGCGTTTGAACGTAATATTTATTGACATAAATATATGCGAATAAAATTAATAGTTTGAATTGAACTATAGATAAAAATTAACATAAATTTATATAATTCAATCAATAAAGATTAATAGTTAACATTAACACGTAGAACTTATTCTTTTTTTTTTTTTTCTAAGAAATTTTTAAATTAGTATCATGTTCATAAGAACGTACAGAGATAGGTTTCATATATTTGGAATAAACAAAAGATAAACTATTTTCAGTATATGGACCTTTTCTTAAATGCTTTTCTTGACAACATTTAACTATCTTATTGGATCCTAATAATGGCGAACTAAGATTTTGTTGTAGCGAATATTTAAGATCATTCATTTCATTGTTAGACTGTAACATTTCTTTAGATATTGAAATGGATTTATATTTTTTAGGCAATTTTTTAAACCGTTCCTTTCCTGAATCTGAAATAACAATTAGCTGGTCGTATGGATCACTTGGAAAACAATCTAAACATTGAATACGACTCATATTCAAAAAATAATTGATTTCTTTTCTTAAAATTTGTATTTCTTTACGTGTTAAGCCATTCATATTAATAGAAACAATATTTCCATTTTTATGAACGATAAATAGGCCTAACTCAATGGATACACCAACGTATCTTATATCATCTAATTCCATCAGAATGGATTGTTTATTTAAAAATTTATAACATAACTTGTCGCTCCATGTATATCTTGATATAATGGCCTTATTAGTTTCTTTATTTAAAATTAGATCTTCCCATTCCCCTAAAGCGTCCAAACAAAACGTTATCTCTCCCAGAATTGAGACAATCAGAAAAAAAATATTCTTCGTCACGTGATAACATATCCAGATGAAAAGAATTGTATATACTGTAATGCAAAATTATTTATTAATTTTTCTATTAATTCTATCGATAAGAGCTTATCAATATGATAAAAAAATAAATTTGTTAAAAAGATACAAGAATATATGTATAAATTGTTTATAAAAAAATTTCCAAAAAGAAAAAAAAGAAGAAAAAAAAAGAAATCCATTATATCTTACAAACAAATATGATCCAGGTTAAGAATTTTGGTCTTCTTGATACATGAATTTTATTCTTATCCAAATATTTAAGTTCCGGTTTAGTCAATAAAATCATTTTATTCAAACTTCATAAATAAGTTTTTCAATATTTAAAATTAAGGATATATGAAAAAGAGAATTTGGATAGGAACATATATTGACAAAAAGGAGCGTAAACTATTTTTTGTGAGTTCGTCGCTTTTTTTTTGTTTTTTCTTTTTTCCTTTTTTTTCTCTCTCTTTCTCTTTCCATCATACTCCCTATTTTTTTCTCTATCTTGTCGGCCACTACTCGACTGAACGTTTATATATATATATATATATATGTGTGTATGTACATAAAAATAATCTATCCCTTGATGATTCAGCCTGAAGGAGAAGAAAAGAAAAAGAAGAAATAGGAGACAAAAAAAGAGAGAGAGAGAGAAAGAGAGAGAGGGAGAGAGCCAGAAAAATAAACTAAAATAAAAGAAAGTTGAAACATACGGAAATCTGCATTTATTTCAGCATATTTTTATTTCAACGAGATACAAACACTCGATTATTTCATTGATACTTGTGCTATTCCAATGATCTTCTGAAACATGAAATAGACAAAGAAAATAATTAAGTAACACTGTTGTATTAAAAAATTATATGAATTATTTAAGAAATTTGTGTTATATAGAATTATATTTATTTTTTATCCCTTTTTTGATGATATACTTATAGAAAAAAAAAAAAAAACATCCTAAAAGAAGACCTTTGATATTTATTCGTCGAATAATAAAATAGAAATTTGTTTGTATTTATTTATCATATTAATATAATAATAAATTATATTTAATTATCAATATTAATAATGTTTACGTAAAAATAATATTATTAAATGATTAAAGGAATTATTTATTTTAATTTAAATCGTATAAATAAGAGAGCTGCTGATATTTATGATTTAAAATGTGATGTTATTATAATTAATCGTTCAAGGTTGCTTGTATGAAAAGGAAAAAAAGAAAAAAGAGAGAAAAAAAAGAAAAAAAAGAAAAGAAGGAAAAAACCTGACCTATTCATTGATCAATATAAGAAAGTTAATTAACTCCGTGAAATGTTCAAAGTCATCGAACAATATATTTTCCTTTCTTTTCTTTTTTTTTTTTTTTTGCTTCTTTTTTTTTCTCGTTTATAACACTCGTAAGAGTGAAATTAAATTATTTTAATATTAAAAACGTGCAAGAGTCATTATCGTTTAAACGATCCGTAAGATTGTTAATTTAAATATTGATTAATGAAATTCAAACATTATATACACAATGAATAATTGTTCAAATGAATATAATATATTTGTATAATAATTAAAAATATTGTAAGATTATGTTTGCCTTATGTGATGATTAATTATTAATTTTCTTCGTATCGATTTAATAAAAGAATTTTATGTGAATCAATCGTTTCAAAAGGATCGATATGATAATCGGATAAGAACTGAAGTGAAAAATTTAATATACGTGGAGGAATAACGATTATAAAGGGAAGGATAAGTGATAACGAATGATAACAAAAAGAAACGTTTTGTATTTTGTCATCGTATTTTCATCGTTACATTAGGTAGATATATCTATCGATGGATGAAACACGGACATCGTCAAATTATTGTCGATTATTTGACAAAAATTCTCACTAAAAAAAAATCATAAATCGCGATGAAACGTAAAATTCGTCCGAACGAGAAAACGAGACATTCTTTTTTTTTTTTTTCTTTTTTTTTTTTTAAGACATTATTAGCGAATTTGGATATATTTATAGTACCTTTGTTCTGTTCAATATATCCTTTCTTCTTTCATTATTATAAATTACAATCGTCGTATGTAATATAGAATGTAAGATAATTTGTATAATATTTAATTATACATTTATTACTTCTTTTTTTTACTTATTAATATTTTTAATATTATATTATTATTATTATTATTATTATTATTATTATTATTATTATTATTATTATTATTATTATTATTATTATTATTATACTATAAATTATATTATAGATTATATTATAGTAGTAATAATAGTAATAATATATATAATTTTTTTAAAATATTTAAATAATTTTTTAAAAATATTATATATGTATTTTTAAATATTATATATGTAATTTTTATTAACAATAAGATTGTACATCTATACATTTAACCAGTTTAAATGTATCCTTGTACTTATTCGGCTATATAGTTTTAAAAATATTATAATACGTAATATAGTATATAAAAGTATTATACATATACGATTTTAAATAATAATAATTAAATCTTGATCATAGAGAAAAAATTTAGAAAAACTTACCTATAGTTATATCCTAAATTACGAAATCGTATGATTACCATTTTAGAACTTTTGCGTCATAGAGTATCTATAAAATATAATATCGAATTAATTTACTAAGAGATTATTCTTTTTTTTTTTTTAGATAATTATTTTCCGGAAATGTAAAAATATCTCAAAAATTAAGACTCATTATTGTGAACAATCGCAACGTTTATTTTTTCTTTTTTTTCTTTCTTTTTTTTTTTTACCATAAAAATTGTCCGTTCAAAATATTCATTAAAATTTATTTGACTCATCTTAAGCCTTACGAAGCTAAACGTAACATAAGTACTTACTCATTTTCTTTCATTTTGAATTGAATTAAAATATCTCTCTCTCTTTCTCTCTCTGATCATCAATTTATATGAAGAGACAAAGAAACGGGCTATCGTAGTTTTTACTTCGAGGATATATAATGTAAACCAATCAAACGTGTATATGAAAAATTCGTAATGGGGGGGGGAATAGGAGCTTCCACTCTTTAGTCGTAGATTTCAAGTGGCGCCACTATATGAATACTTATTTTTTTTTCTTTCTTTTTTTTTCACGAGAAATGTCGAAAACAGGATTTTGCACCAACAAAATTAATCCTTAATGTAATTCTTTTTCGACTTTCACGTACAAGGTTATATTTTTAAGATGGAAGATTTAAACGTGAAGATAATTTATTTTTTCCTCAGACTTTATAAGTTTTATTTTTATACATGAATTATTCACGAAGGAGTACATTACTTTTTGATCGAATGATTTATATATATATATATATATATATATATATATATATATATATACATAAATTTTTTTATTTTTTTCGAACAAAAATAAAACATTTTCAAAAAAACGAGGGAAAAGTCATATATATATATATATATATACGAATTTTACGTATAAACTTTTGACTTTAAAATATGACCTCGTTCATTAAAATCGGTCAAGAATTACGTCTGAATTGCTCGTTGGCGTAAATTATATTATAAAACTATAAATGATGAACATCCTTAATAAAAGAAAAAAAAAATGTGTAGAAGAGAGAGATCGAGTGATTCGAATGGCAGCACCGTCGGACGGATAGATTATGAAACAATAATCAAGATGGCGTGCGTTAGAAGCACAGCTGTTGTTTATCCACAAAGCAGCGTCTCGGTCATCTAGGTGATGTCCGTCATAAGTGATACGTGTCATATGTTACGCGTTCCTTCGTGATAAGGAACTTGTAAAGTGACATCGAGATGGAAACGAGTAATCGAACAATTAGTAGTATCAATAGTAGTAACGACAACAACGTAACGTATCAGTGACAAATCGTGTCTCATTTCGAAAATTAAAAGACACGAGTACTCTGTGTGATCGTAACGGCGGCGTTGACAGTGGCGGCGAAGGTGGTGGTGGTGGCGGTGGTGGTGGTGGTGTGGTGGTGGTGGTGGTGGAGGTGTTGGTGGAGGTGGTGGTGGTGCTGGTGCATCAGCAGCAGCAGCAGCAGCAACAGCAGAACCAGAAGTAGAATTAGAAGTAGCAACAGTAACAGCAACAGCAATAGCAGCAGCAGCAGCAGCAGCAGCAACAGTAATAGCAGCATCAGCAACAGTAACAGCAGCAGCGATATTGGGCTAAGAAAAAACAGTACGAGGAAGAGTCTCTCGATGCAGAAAACGATCGAGAACTGTGACGGGTCGGCGACGACGATGATGATGACGACGACGATAACAACGACCACGACGACGACGACGACGACGACGACGACCGAATAAGAGCAACTAACCTAGATCTTTTTTTTTTTCTTTTTTTTTCTCTCTCCATCGTTTTGTCTTCTTTTTTTTTTTTTCTTTCTCCAATTCTCCGGCTTATTTGGGAGCAAAAGAAAGAAAGAAAGAAAGAAAAATACGAAATTATATCAACATTTCGAAGCTCGATAATAGAACAAATTACGAAGTGAGTAGAAGTAGCTTTAAACAAAATTTTGAATTCTTCTTTCTTCTCCTTCTCCTACTTCTCTTTCTCCTCCTTCTTTTTGAATATCGTTTCGATATTCGAGTCTTTCGTATGATCGAGCTCGATTATCGTTACGTAAAATCATAGCGCGGCAAAAGCAGAGAAAGGAAGTTGACGTTATGTTCGAACACGTTGCACGTTTTTCTTACGTCTTTTCTTTTTTCTTTTTATTTCTTTTTATTATTATTATTTTTTTATTCCCCTACCTTTCCTCTTTCTCTCTCTCTCTCTCTCTCTCTTTCTCTCCCCTCTCTCACTCTCTTTGTCTTTCTCTCTCTCTCTTTCTCTCTCCCTCCCTCTCCTCTCTCTCTCTCTCTCTCTCTCTCTCTCTCTCTCTCTCTCTCTCTCTCTCTCTCTCTCTCTCTCCTCTCTTATATCACTCGTATCATCGACGGAAAACGTGGCGTCTATATAACGATTCTATATAGTTTTCATATTTTCTTCGATTATTCATGGTGGAAAGCTATTTAGATGAATAGCTTCATATTTTACAACAAAAATTTAAATAACATTTGCAACTTCGCAATAATGATTCATGTTTTTGTTTGTTATTTTTGTGAGGTTATGAAAGAATAATTATGTTTATTTTTGTATATTACTTATTTCTTCCATTTTCTTTTTTACCAGTGAGAGTTATTAATTGCATATAATGATTATATGATGTCGCCTTGCATATCAATTTATATAATAACTATATATATATTATTTATATTCAATATATGATGTTAATGTCTTCTCGATATTATGCCTTGTTTCTTTGTGTAATAACAAGATAATACGTTGTAATTCTTGCTTAATGTTCATTATCAAAACAAAAAGAAAGAAGAAGAAAAGAAAAGGAAAAAAAAAAAAAAAGAAAAAAAAAAAAAAGAAAAAAAAAAGAAAGAATTGTATAAGATCGTTTCGTTAAATCACAATTTACTTTTGGAAAGTTCATATTTATTATTGCTTCGACTTAGAAAAATCTATGCGCGGATGCCAATTATAAGATTTGAAGTATGTAATATATTTTTTAAAGAATCATTGAAACTATACATCTATTTGCCCTTTTGATCATAATATTTATAGTCATTTATTTTTTAATAATTTATAATGATAAACGAATTGAGTAAAATAATTTTCTTTTTAGGTTTCATCATGAATGCCAGAACACAACTATTTGAGTTAAGTATGGAGGGTCGGCAGGTCGACGAAGCTGTAGCCAGTATATTTCACAGCGTTCTATTTCATAGAAGCCTTGGAAAATTTAAGTACAAACAAGAAGGCAGCTATTCCGTTGGTACTGTCGGATATCAAGATGTCGACTGTGATTTCATTGATTTCACATACGTATGCTGTTCCTCTGTACATCTTGATCAAACCTTGAAAAGAGAAATATCGGGCTTTTCTGAAGCTTTACGTTCTACGGATAGTCCTGGTTCTGGTCAAATATCGTTAGAATTTTTTCAGAAAAAAAAGAATCGCTGGCCGTTTCAGGCAGAGTGTATACCATGGGAAGTATGGACAGTGAGGCTCGAGCTTATAAAATTAGCAACTGAGCATGAACGTCAAATATGTAGGGAGAAGGTTGGTGATCTGTTGACAGATAAAATTCTCTATATAACTGAAGTCATGAATAGGCATGACTATTTACCAAAAATGCCAAATCAGGCTGAATTAGATTTGATTTTTGATACTTCTTATCCGGACATTCAGCCTTATCTCTTTAAATTGTCTTTCACAACTTCTAGCCCATCGAGTTCAACAATGGGTAATACAATGAAAAAGTTGATTAAGGAGACATTGTCCATTTAGTCGTAACATAAATTTTGATCCTCATAGATTAGATTAAATTAATCTTTGAAGAGAAGATTAATGTATAAAATATATAAATTTGTGCAGTTTCTTTTACAGTGATCACAATATGTATTTTACAGTGATCTGCTACTGTACCTTATACAATTTTGCTTCTTTGTTAGATCTTTTTACTTTGCAATAATAGAAACTTTGATTGATTGTTTGAATGTAGTACATTTATTACATTGAAATAACATTCGTTATAATTCGAATAAACTTTTCACCAAAGCAGAGAATTTACCAGTCCTGGGAAGTAATTCTTCATTTATTGTCAAAACATAGTAATATGACTGGTGAGAAATATTCTATAAAAAGGCATGTCTAATGTCCATGCTCTATAGTTCGTACGTGAGTCTGTAAAGATAGTTCTGTGTCAGCAATATCATAATGTATTTTATAATATAGTAAATACATTACTGCGTACATTGCAGCTATCAAACTGCTAACGTACCTCTTCAACTTTATAGTACAAATAAATGTAAAGTTCGTTTTGTTTTGTACATCATATATACGTCCATTGCGCGATTCAACACAATTGTTGATTATACTTTTAATATGAATCTTCCATTGCATTGGTTAACTTCTGCAAATGTATATACATTTTGCAGTTAAAAAAAAAAAAAAAAGAAAAAATTGTATTGTTTGCGCAATGATCTGGCTGTTCGATCATAAAAAAAAAAAAAAAAAAAAAAAAAAAAAAAGTGAAATCAGTTTTAATCTTTCCAAAACTTAAGTACTTTACTCTGCTGATTTTGTCAGCAGGAATAAAATAGTTAAGATCGATTATCGATGTATTGTACATTTTAGGATGTCTTAAAGAGACATGTGATACATAAATTTTTAACATTTATTAGAAATGTGGTGCATGACATATTTTTTAGTTTTGCAGATTCAAAAAACTTTCTATAAAAAGGAGTCACAAATCAAAAACTGCAAATGTTTTTTGAGTTAACGTGCAATCTAAATATGCTTATTACAGGATTAAAAATGATTAGGATCAAAGTATAGCCATCTAATTAGATATTGTAAATTGAAATGAAACTTAGCGGGGTATGTCTGACTTTCTATTAACAGTTACCAATTAGTTCTCTTGTATTAATGCTGCAATGTTTAGCGGTTAAAAAATATTATCCGATTTAAAATACGTTCTTTGTGATATGACTAATATTGATTTATGATTACTTTATAAGATATATAGAGAAAAAAAAAAAAAAAAAGAAAAAGAAACAGGAAAAGAAAAATTGACGACCATTTGAAATTCAATCATCGCTCAAAACTTTGCCTATCATGTTTAGAAAATAAGTTCAAACAATGTGTTTCATAATTTATATGAAAATTACAGAAGAATCAAGTAATACTCACATGCAGCTATCATGAAAAAAAAAGAGAGAAAAGAAGAAAAATGGAAAAAAAAACCGACAAAAGAGAAAAATACAAAACAAAGAAGTTCTTATATACTCTGCTTTGATCGTACTTCAGATATTTAATTTAGATCCAATAGAAACTTATATCAAATCAAGAGAGATATATATGTATGTATGTATGTATGTATGTATGTATGTATGTATATATGTATGTATGTATGTATGTATGTATGTATGTATGTATGTACGGCATACTATTCACGTACGAATTAAAATCTTCAAGATCTGTACCTTTAAATGCTACTCAAATAATATCAGTACAATATTTTTGAAAAAAAAATGCGATATTATCAAGATTTAAAACATATACATATACAGTTTTTTTTTTCTTTTTTTTTTCTTTCTTTTTTTTTTTTTTTTTAAACTGCAAGCTAAAATGGAAAGAAGATACTGTTTCTCTAACGTGTTATATTTTTAATGACTTGCATAATATATATTATTCCCATTTGATCTTTTTCCAAACTTTTATTGTATATAGATCATAACAGTTGTCCACGATTCTTGAATCCATCCATGCTTTGTTCACTTATTAATAAGATATGTAAATTCTTAAAGAGTGATCAGATTGCTTGGATTATGTTACATACATGATCGTATGTGAACTTACTATATATGAATATATATATATATATATGTGTGTGTGTGTATATATATTCATGTATATATCTATATAGGCGCAAAGAACGTTTTTAACTATGATATATGCATAAACGTGATTGTTATTTATTTTTATGAGTGATTCGTACAACGTGTAAACATACGTATGAATATATTTCTAATAATAGTGTAAATGTGCTGATTAGCGAATTATTTTGTATACTGCTTTTTTTTAGTGTTTTTTTTTTTTCTTTCTTTTTCTTTCTTTCCTCTTTTCTTTTTTTTTTTTTTTTTTTCTTTTGTTTGTTTAATACTATGTAACTCTGTTCTTTTGCTTTTTTTTTTTTTTTTTTTTTTTTTTTGTTTTTTTTTTCCTTTCTTTTTTAATCAAAATTTATACGTCGTGTCTTCGATGTATAACAGTATCACTCGTATTAAAACACACCGGGTGATACGAAAAAAGATAAACTAAAACTTTTCAGTCCCAATTGAATTCTCAAACGTTTTGTGCCTTCGTATAAAGTTTTTATAGATGTTTAGAGAATAAATATGTCATATCTAATAAAAAAAAAAAAAAAAAAAAAAAAAAAAAAAGAAAAAAGAAAGAGAGAGAAAGAGAAAAGAAAAATTATGATTGGTTATATAAAATTAAATTTGGACGATCATTAATTTTAAAAAGAGAAATATATAAATGCTTTTCTGCACATTACGAAATTTTGCTCTAATAATAAGGCAGCATAATTCCCCGTTGATCGTAAATGTATTATCTAATCAGAGAGAAAAGTTTATTTACAATTTTAAATTAAGAAAATACAAATGCGTATTTCTGGAAAGGAATTTTCGTAGTAACCTGTTTAAAAATAATGTAAATAAAACTAAATGAAAATATAAAACGATATATACAGCCTGATGATTACTACGAAAGCAATATCTTTTCCAGAATTCACTTCTTACTATATTAATGCGGTTAATTAGTAGTAAATAATATGTAATGTTAGTAGTCGAATACGCACAGTCATATTATCATTTAATTTATTTATCACTGATTATTTTGTCCCTTTTGATTGTTACTTAACGCTTATGAATTAATTCTTTCTTTCTTTAGTTCTTTTTTTTTTTCTTTTTTTTTTTTCTTTTTTGTTTTATTTTTCCTTTTTTCCTTTCAGTATCTAATTAACTTAAGTAGTATAAATTCTTTATTAATATTTATATATTTATATATATATATATATATATATATATATATATATATATATGTATGTGTGTGTGTATGTATGTATGCATGTATGTATGTATGTATGTATGTATGAATGTATGTCTTTTTAGAAATATTCTTTTATAGATAATTAAGATTATTATTTCTTTTAGTTTAATTCTTACTACGATTTGACTGTAACTTCTTTCCCTCGCACCACCCGGTATATGCCCTGCACGAATGTATAAAGTAAAAATATCTTTGGATATAGAATTTCGTGCTGTAACAATTGTAACAAAGAGCAAAAACTATATATAAATAGCTTTATATATAAATAAATATTTATATATATATAAAGTTAACTATACATATATATATATATATATATATATATATATATATATATATATAATATATACAGATATAAAAAGAATAATGAGAGAAAAAAAGAGACAAAGATAATAAGTGATTACGCGCGAATGCGTTTAGGTTTCACAAGTCAGATAATTTACAATGTAAGTCTATAAATATAAATAATAATAATAATAATAATAGTAATAATAATAATAATAATAATAATAATAATAATAATAATAATAATAATAATAATAATAATAATAATAATAATAATAATAATAAAGAAATTATAATGTGTACTTTCTATATGTATGCATAAATGTATATGTTTTATATATATATATATATATATATATATATATATATATATATATATATATATATATAAGTGTACATTTATATTTACATATACAAATAGTATGTACATACCACATATACAGATACACATACACATACATATAATATATAATAGTCAGTAGGAAAAAATCTGTAAATTACGACATAACGAGAGAAAAAAAAGAGGTGAAAATTCTGGTGTATAGTAAGAAATGATAGATTCGTTAGTTTTAATTTATCACGACGATTATGACGATGTTAAATGATTAATAATTATTAATAAACTACTGTATTTTATAATGATCGCTGTACGAACATATTATTAATCAACAATTTTAACATCATTAATTTTATTCACATTAAACATTTATTATGATTATAAATTATTAAAACGGAAAAAGAACAAAAAAAAAAAAGAATTTGTTTTATATAAAATATATTCATCGGTAGAATTGTTTTTCTTTTCTCTTTAACTGGCTAACGATTTTATTTCATTTTTTTTCTTTCTTTTTTCTTTCTTTCTTTCTTTCTTTCTTTCTTTCTTTCTTTCTTTCTTTTTTTCTTTCTTTTTTTTTTTCTTTTTTTTTTTCTTTCTTTCATCCAAATGTTTTTTTTATAAACGTCGACATACCATCGGTCGGTAAGTAACTACGATTATAATTTATCAATGAACAATTTAATTTAATTACCATTCAATGGTAATCATCGACATGATTATAATCGTTCATAGAAATTCTTTTCTAATTTTGTTTACGTTGTACTTACGATCGAACATTTTCAAACAAATATCTTCGTATTTTTTTGACAAATTCGAAATACTTCGCATATTGTAAATATTGATCCCAATAAGAGAAAGAGAATGTGTGTGTATGTATCTGTGAGAGAGAGAGAGACAGAGAGAGGGAAAGAGACAGAGAGAGACGTATTTTTTACAATCATATATATATATATATGATTGTATACACATTTTATTTTTCCTAGATGTTCCTCTTTTCACTAACTCAAGTAAACTCATACAATCAAATTTTTTCGCAATATAATTCATAATTTTCCACCCTTTTGTTATATCCTTATCTTCCCCATATATCAAGCCGTGAACGTACGCATCTTGCTGGATCATCAAGATTTTATTAAATTTTATAAAATATTTCAAGAATTTCTTTACGTGATCCTACAAATTTTCATTATATTTTGAACGATCATTGTCTTCGATCAACAAAACTGGATAGGGAGAGGAGATAGGTCCTATAGGAATATTTTTCATTTGTTTTACATTTGTTGTGTATTCAAAGAAAAAAAAAAAAAAAAGAAAAAAAAAGGAAAAAGAAAAAAGGTCGCAATAATAAATTTATTATTTATTTAAATTTACGATCATTATTTTGGGATTAAATTTAACATCGATTTTAATAAATATCATCTATCGTGTAAATAATGTAACGTAATTAATTATTTATTTATTTATTTATTTATATTTAAAATTAAACATAAAATACATATATGTTGTATTGAAAAGATACAGGAACGATTATGATTAGGAACGATTAGATAATAGAATAAACGTATTACGTCCTTCGCTATTTTCGTTCTCTGATTTTGTTTCTTTTCTTTTTCTTTCTTTTTTTCTTTTTCTTCTTTTCTTTTTGTCTTTTTATAAATAATTTAAAAAAAAAAAAAAAAAAAAGAAAAAAAAAGAAACAATTTTTCTCATTGTCCTTTTTATAAATCTCTTACGCAATCAAGGTTACAAAGTAGAAACGAGTTTAGGAGTTATTTCCCAAATGACGAAATTTCCAGGCAGAATTTCTAATGCCAGTGGTAGGAAATAATCGTAAAATCTTATTTAAAGATGACCAATAAATAACATCCGACGGAAAGACATTTTACCGTTCGTTTCACCGTCCCAATCATATAATTCGATATTTGTCTTGTCGGATCTTTTTCTTGAAGTTTACTTTGTCCTCCTCCCTCTCTCCCTCTTCCCCCCCCCACCCGCCCCACCTCACCCCGCCACACCCCGCTTCCCCTGAAAAAATTCCTTTTTTTCTTTCTCTCTCTTTTTCTTTCATTTTTATTTCTTTTCTTTTTTTTTTATTTTACTATTTTTTCTTTCTTTTTGTTTTTTTTTTGTTTTTGTTTTTTTTTTTTTCTCTTTTCGTCTTATGTTTACTTCGAAATCTTGAAAAGTGAACAAGTTTGTTAGCGGTTTATTTCGTAAGAAAATAATGCTAACTTTTGTTTGGATTGGACGTATTATTTAATTATTTTTTTTCTAAGAATATTTTTCTTTGGTTTTCTTTTTTTTTTTTCTTGCTTGTTGTTTATTGATATACATATACATATATATATATATATATATATATATATATATAATAATAATAATAATAATATTATTATTATTATTATTATTATTATTATTATTATTATCATTATTATATATTTTGGAAAATTATACATGAATTCAAAAATTTTGAAAACTTATCCGCGAGCGTTTCGATAATTTTAATGCTTGGAATATCATTTAAAATATTATATTTCTCATTTCATATATTCTTTATATCGAAAAAAAAAAAAAAGAAAGAAAAAAAGGGGGAACAAAAAAAGAAAAAGAAAGTAAATAAGAAAATTATGATTGGCCGATGAATAGTAGAAGATTATAGTCTATATTTGTATAGACTATAATATAATGTAACATAACGATAATAATATAAAATTCGTATAATATAACGTAATATATGATAATGATGTATAATTTCTTTTTCTTTCTTTCTATTTTTATTTTTTTATTTTTTTTTTTTATTTATTTATTTACATTCATTCATTTATATATTGTCTTTATATTATTATTATTTCTATTATTATTTATATATTCCATTCTGTGAAAAAAAAAAAAATAGTTAAAACTGATTCTTATTACAAATTAACGTAAAATTTGTTTTCATTTATATAAAAAAAAAAAAAAGAAAGAAAAAAAAAAAAAAGAAAGAAAAAAATGGACTCGTCTCACTTTCAAAATCAACAGCTCATATACATATATATATATATATATATATATTTTTTTTTTTTTATTTGTATTAAGAAATGAAACAAAAAAAAGTTCATATACGATCATTTGCGTTAGTAAAAAAAAAAAAAAAAAAAAGAAAAAAAAAAAGAAAAAAGAAAAAAAAACAAATGAAAAAAAATGGAAAAGAAAAAATAAAGGAAAAAAGAAGGAAATAAGTAAAATTATGATTGAATCGATATAGAAGAGGACCTGTAGAAAATCACAGTGGTACATTCGAAAGATGGTGAGGAGAGAAGTTTAAGAAGAAGAGGAAGAGGTGGAGGAGGAGAAGGAGGAGGAGGAGGTGGAGGTGGAGGAATTGTAGAGAATGTATAGAGAACGATTACGCATGCGTAGAAAAACGGCGCGACGACACGCTCCGTCGAGAGGTTTGAGGCGAACGAATTTTCCGTTTTCAGTCGCCGACGGAAAACAGCGCGCGTCGGCCGCGATCGCAATTTCGATATCTCGCGTTTTGGTGCTGTGTTTATATAACGTGAATAACATATATAAACGAAATCCCCATAATATTTTCCTAATGAAGTAAAGTGAAACATAAAGAAAAAATATTAAAGATTTACGAGCAAAGGAATTATCGAAATTCGATCATCGAATAACGATCGATAATAGATCTTTCGTCGATCGAGTTACGATCGTTCAAAAAAAAAAAAAAAAAAAAGAGAGAAAAAGGTGGAAGAACGAAAT
>NC_062204.1:1836817-1849317 GCF_912470025.1 Vespa velutina | reverse complement strand
TAACATAATTCTTGAAGTTAATTCGCGGAAAAGGAGGGACAACGAAATTTTTTTTAATTCCTTTGCAAGAAGAAACAACAACAACAACAGCAACAACAACAACAATAGCAACAATATTTCAAGAAAATTCGTACAAAGGTAGAAAGGGCGACAAACTTAAGAGAAAAAAAAAAGAAGTAAAAAAAAAAGAATAAAATTAGATTAAATTAAATCAAATAAAACAAATACAAAAATTTATCGAAAAATTGGAATTAAACCCTTAGAGGGTTAAATAAAAGATATAAAAAAGAATTAATACAAAAAAAAAAAAAAAGAAAAAAAAAGAAGCTGGATGATAATAACAGCCGAGAAAAAGAGAGAGAGAGAGAGAGAGAGAGAGATAGATAAATAAAGTGAGAGAAAAAGAGAGAGAGAGAAAAGTATAGTGGTTAAATATAGCTTAAACTGAATGATCGATTACGAATAAAAATTTAATCGAGATATTAAAAGAGATACATCTCCAACGATTATATTTGTCGTATGGTAATCATTTTAAATACATTGTGAGACGTATTTAAAAAGAAAAAAAAAAAAAATAGAAAAAAAGAACAACCAAGAAGAAGAAGAAGAAGAAGAAGAAGAATAACAGCATCGATAACAAAATCGAAGGAAAATGGAAGGAAACGATAGTATGAATTATTGGCAAAATTTGAGCTTATCGAACGTAAGCCATCACACGGACGATCAAATAATGTCGAATCTAAGCATACAGATAATATTCTGTATATTTTACGGTAACATATTTATACTCGGTGTATTCGGTAATGTATTGGTATGTTACGTTGTATTACGTAATCAACAGATGCAAACTGTAACAAATCTCTTTATAACGAACTTGGCGTTCAGCGATTTATTATTGTGCGTATTGGCGGTACCATTTACGCCATTGTACACATTTTTAGGTGGTTGGATATTTGGTAGGATATTGTGCCATTTGGTACCGTACGCACAAGGTGTAAGCGTTTACATAAGTACATGGACATTGACGAGCATAGCGATAGATCGTTTCCTTGTAATATTATATCCATTTCATCCGCGTATGAAAATTGAAATCTGTTGGACTATAATATTTGGTATATGGATGGTTGCATTAATGTTAACCCTACCATATGGATTTTATATGCAATTCGAACCTTACGAGCCTTATACTTATTGCGAAGAACATTGGCCGAGCGAGCCTTTCCGTAAGGTTTTCAGTTCATTTACAACGATATTGCAATTTCTCGTGCCCTGTTTCGTAATAACACTTTGTTACATATGCGTTTGGATAAAATTGAATGATAGGGCAAGATTAAAGCCCGGTAGCAAAAGTAGCAAACGCGAAGAAACGGATCGTGAAAGGAAGAAACGTACGAACAGAATGTTGGTAGCTATGGTAATAATATTTGGATTCTCATGGTTACCATTAAACATCGTTAACATCATCAATGACTTTTATCCGCCTGCCAACGATTGGTCTTATTACGGATTGTTCTTCTTTATGACCCATTGTCTTGCTATGAGCAGCACCTGTTACAATCCATTTCTTTATGCCTGGCTCAACGATAATTTTCGGAAGGAATTTAAACAGGTAAGTTCTCTAACATTTCTCAATGGGAGTTACGAAAGTATTATTAAATTTCATTTTAAAATATCTCTGTCGTAATAAACCTCTGATAGCCGCCCTGCTCTCTACCCTATTTGACCCTTCACTCAACACCAATGCCCAACGCTTCTTACTCTTCCTCTTCCTCTTTCTTTTTTCTTCTTCTCTTCTTTTTATCTCTTCCTTCTTCTCGTCCTTCACATTTCCATGCTAAAAAAATTTTTAATTAAATCGAAATTAAGACTCGAAATCGATTTTCCTTTTTTTTTTTAACTTCTTAATTTTTATCTCGTGCGATTCTTATTTATTTTTTGTTTCCTCTTCCTCTTTCTCCTCTTCTTTTGTTTTCTCTTTTTTATTTTTTATTTTCTTTTTTTTTTCTTTCCTTTTTTTTTTTTTTTTTATGGGATCGAATTAATTTTATCCCGGGTAAATAATTGTTTAATTAATTCGTGAAATAGGGTGCTTTTTTTTCTTTTATCTTCAATTAAATGTGAAAAATTTTCTTTCTAATTAAATGTGAAAGATTTAAATCTTTATATATATATATATATATAAATTTTTTTTTTTTATACAAGATGATTACTGATAGACTGGATGATATAAAA
This sequence comes from Vespa velutina, assembly GCF_912470025.1. Classification (NCBI taxonomy): domain Eukaryota; kingdom Metazoa; phylum Arthropoda; class Insecta; order Hymenoptera; family Vespidae; genus Vespa; species Vespa velutina. Next base: position 1,847,085 of record NC_062204.1, on the reverse strand, counting down.
TAAAAATAATTTTTATAAAAAGATGTTTTTTTAATTTTTTTATTATTCATGGACATCATACGTAGCCATTTTTATTTTCAAGGGATGCTATATAATCTACCAAAAAAAAAAAGAAAATAAAGAAGACTGAAAATGAACAAGTTATGACTTTTTCAAACCTTTCAGTTTTTCATTGGTCATCTTTTATATATTACATATATATATTATACAAAAAATATATATAGAAAAAGATTTAAATCTATTATATATATATATATACACACACACACACACTGTACAATATGATTTACGAAATTAGGAGCTAACATAAAAAATTACTATTATAATATATTATTATTATAATAAATTACAATTATTATTAGAATCAAACTTTTTCATTATTCCTTGAGATTTTAATATTTAATTTTTTTTTTATTTTCTCTTCCTTTTTTTTTTCATTATGGTCTCGATTTAATTTTATCTTGGGTAGATAATTGATGAATTATGTCCCTTATTCTTTTCTCTCTCTCTCTTTCTTTCTCTAATTTTAAATGTAACAGAGATTTTAATCTTATAAAATTAATTTGTAAACGTATTTCTTTTTATTTTATTAGATAATGATTTAATTTAAAAGATACGATGTTGATGTTTGCCTTTTGATTTCTTTTTGGTGGTTTTTTTTTTCTTTTTTTTTTTTTTTTTTCTAATTAAATGGAAAAGATAATTCATAAATAAATGCATATGTGTTTATATTTTAATAATGGCTTAATAAATTAATTCGTTATCGATTATGTTATGTATCTCTTTTTACTGTTGTTTCTTCGTTCTTATTTCTTTTTCTTTCTTTTTTTTTTTTGTCGAGTCAAATAGAAAAGATAATATCATTAGTTAGATAATAATATTTAAAATATTAAAAAAGAAATTATTCGTTATCGTTGTTCTTATCATTTGAAGAGAATTTGTTAATAGCAAAGATAAATTGAGATAAATTGAGATTAATTTTCTATGATAGAATTATTTTAATATCAATTTCTTAATTAATTCGAAATGAAAATTATTGTTTCTATTTATTATAATTTCATAATAGCAAACGAACATTGAATTTCGCGTGCCCTTCTAATTTCATTCATTAAAGACAAATTTTAAAGAAAAATTTATGTATGAAAAATTATTTATACCATTCATTGAAATTTATTTTATATGATTTTTTGCTTTTTATAAGTCATAATATTATTATTATTATTATTATTATTATTATTATTATTATCATCATCATCATCATCCCTTTTTTCTCATACATATGTACATTCATGATTAATTTTTATCTTCTTAATTTATTAATTTATTCTTTCAATTTATTTATTTATTTATTTATATTATTTTGTAATTGACATTTTCGTATAGTAACACGTAAATATCGATATTATCTTGATCGATCGATTTATTCCTTTAATTTATTTTCTTTTTTCTGTCATCGATCTTTCTAAATCGTAATAGAAGGGCAGTACTGCTGTCATCAGGTGAAATTTGATATCGATCGAGAGTATATTGATGCCGGTCGTTACATCGATGCATTGTTACGTTTAATTACAAATTTTGATGATCGAATATCCGAATCTGAAGGGTAGACGTGCATGCAATTAACTGTGCGTACGTCATCATCTATGATGTTACTCCTAAAATCTATACGTATATATATAAATACATAAAATACACGAGTACATACATATATATATATATATATATATATATATATATATATATATAAATTGTTATCAATTGAAAATCATTTAAGATACAAATATTAGATTAGGAAGAGATTATTGCAAAAAAAATATATGTATGTATATATGTATGTATGTATATGTGTGTATGTATCTATGTATGTGTGTATGTGTGCGCGTACACACGTATACGTGTATAATTATATATATATATGTATAAATATGTATGTATGTATGTATATGTATATGTATATGTGTATGTATATCAGAGAGAGAGAGAGAGAGAGAGAGAGAAAAGAAAGTGATGATAAAAGAAAAAAGAAAAAAGAAAAAAAGAAAAAGATAGAAAGAAAGAAAGAAAGGAAGAAAAGGAACAAAGTAATTGAATAAAAATTTCATTAGGATTTTAATATCACTTATTGGAGAATAAATACGTAGATAATACAGATTTAGTTTAAAAACGATATGTATGTACTTTTGTATGTAGGTTATAATACGTATTCACGTATTCACTAACGTATACAAACTCTCGAGACTTTAATGATAATAAACATTACTCAAGGGTATAGGATTCTAAACATTTACTGCTTAGTACAGTCCGAATTACCGTCGAGTAAAGACGTAACTTTTCAACGCCATTATCTTACATACGCATACAGAATTGGTATATATCATATATAATATATATATAGTACGTATGTGTATATATATATATATATATATATATAATTATTTTATTATAATATTTATTAATAATAAAATTATTTATTATACTAATTAATATAGATATATTATAGTATATTATTAATAATAGTATATATAATATACTATGATAATGTATCACAGTATACTATAAAATAATATATATATATATATATATATGTATATAAATTATTATAATAAATAATATTAATATGTCAATATTAAAATAAATTAATTACAATCTGTATTAAAATATTATATTATTATAAATATATATTTTATTATACATATTAGTCACGAAAATTATCATACGTGGCAGATTGATATTACATTTTTACGATAGAAATTTTTGTAACGATACATATAGTGTGTTGAGAAAAAAAAAATAAAATAAAAATCATATACATACCACATATATATATATATATATATACATGGAACGAATAATACGTGTTGTATAACCATAACGTTATTCTTACCTTTTTTTTTTTTTTTTTCTTTATCCTTCATGTTCTCATTTTTTTCTCTCTACTTTACTTTCAGGTCCTACCATGTTTCTCAAGGACATCGAGGAACAGTACGCCGAGATTAACGGAGGGTTGTAGAAGTGAGAAACTCTGCAATGGAAATAATACCGTACAAGAAAGTCTATTGCCAAGTCAGGCGATTAAAGTCCAGGTGTCACAGGGCTGCGAGATGATAACCTTGAATCCAACTACGACAAATACTTTAAAGGATCAGGATCGTCGTTCGAGCACGTCCAAGGATTTCGAAGATGCTATTCTCTAAAAGGGATCATAATCTTCGTTCAGACAGCTGTACTTTTTTCAATTTTGGTTCGTATATGCATTCAATATACACCTTATATGCATGTACACACGTACATACAAAATTTTATTTCGTATATGCATTCAACATGTATATACACATACACACACATACAAACAAATAAACGTATAAATGTATAAACATATAGACTTAGACAAACATATACATTTACACGTAGAGCGAATACATAAAAAAATTTTTCTCTATTTCTCTATTCTCTCTTTCTTTTTCGTTCTCTCTCTTTTTTTCCCCTTTTATTTTTTTTTTTCTTTAATAAAAAATTTTGAAATAATCGTCGTCGGCTCTTTTGATAATTCCTTTGGAAGAAAATTAAAGAACGGATCACAAAAATAATTTTCCCTTTTTCGCGCGAACGATAAGAAATGCATTTTTCACGAAAATCTTATGTTAGTAATACTACGCGGCGAACCTTTTTTATATTCAAGACTTTTCTCTTTCTTCTTTTCCTTATTGCTATAAGTTTACAACGCCGACAACGTAAAGCTTTGAAATTTCTTAGCAATAAATGTCTTCCTCATTTCTTCACTTCGTTTTATTTCTTTATTTGTTTTGTTTTGTTTTTTCTTTCTTTCTTTTTTTTTTTTTTATTTTAATGTAATTTAATTATATATTTTTCTTCTCTGTTTCTTTTCTTATCTTTCCTATCCTTTGTCTTTATCGTTATCCTTTGTTATTAACGTTATCTCTCAGGTTCCTAAAACAAAGTATTTTTTATTTATTTCGTTTCACGCGTTTTTAATAACGCGCACTTCCATTTAATTTTTATTTCATTATTACATGTCGCATTTTAATATCGTATAAGAAGAATGAACGATCGTTCGAACAGTTTTATTTCGATTAAAGGGAATTAAAAATTTCACGATAATTATTTCTATCTTTTATTTGTTTGTTTGTTTATTTATTTATTTATTTATGTTCTTTTTTTTTTTCTTTTTCGAATCTTTTTTATTTATGTTTTTATTTCTTTCGGATCGTGCATTTTCCACGATCAATATATTTCGTTTTATTCGCGAATTTTTCGTTAATCGTAAGAAAGATATGTTTTATTTTTATTTTTATTTTTATTTTTATTTTTACTTTTTTTTTTTCTTTTTTTTTTTTTTTTTTATTGGTTCATCTGTTTTACTTCACGTCGGACGTATTTCCATTTGTTTAGACTTTGTTTTAATAATACGTTTCTTTTTTTTTTTTTTTATCAACCGGTCTGTTTCTTTGCTCTTTTTTGTAATAGCTTTTTTATTCGCGATTGAAATACGAAACATGATTGAAATATTCGTGATCGAGATTTTTTGGATTGATCGCTGAAAAGAAATAATAGTTTCTATTTCTTATTTTTTTTTCTTTTTTTATTTTTTTTTTTTTTCATATGCTATTTTTTTATTTATTTCATTTTATTTCATTTGATTTCATTTTATCGATTCATTCGTTTTCCAACGTCAAATGAATGATAGATTTTACGTTCGATGGGGGATACTTTGTCGTTACTTTTTCTTCATGTTTTTTTGGTTTGTTTTTTTCGTTTTTTTTTTTTGCGTTTTGTTTTTCTCTTTCTTCGCTTTTCTCTTTCGAATTATCGCATTAAATTATTTTTGTAGTAAGTTTTAATCTATGGTATCACTTTTTCCCTCTGTGTTACCTCGTAATTCCTGAATTTATCGAGGGACATTAAAACGTTTTAGTTGCCATTGCAAATCCCGACGATCCCGTAGTCAATCTTTTTATTTTTTTTATTTTTTTTATCTTTTTTTTTTGCGGGCTTTACGTTTTTCTTTTTTTAAACCGTTCGTAAAAGTCGTTCTCTTTTTATTTATTTATTTATTTATTTATTTATTTTTTTCTCTTTTAAACTAAAACCGCTTAGCCCGTTATCGTATTATACCTACGTAAAATTCTCTCGAAGAGATAAAAGAATTAAAAAAAAAAAAAAAAAAAAAAATTGAAAGAAAAAAGAAAAAACGAAAAAAATGGAATAAAAAATATCTATCAGATAATATAGATCCCAATTGAAAATCTTTTTTCATGCGTTTTTAAGTTAGGTAAAAAAAGAAATAAAAGGATGAGAGTTTGTTTATATCAATCTTGAAACAAACGCTTGTAAAAGAAAAAAAAAATATATATATATCAATTTGTAATAATTTTAATTAGAAATGTTGACAGCAAAAATTACGATTGGAACATTAGAATTATTTGTTTTTTTTTTTTTTAAAGATAAATTAATAACTCATTCAGTTATTTAGATGAACGAATCATTAATCATACGTAAATCATACGTAATGTTCTAACGATACGATCTCGTACAATTAAAATTTTAATATTTTCTTGTTTTTAAGTAAATTAATTATACGACGCTAAAAGTATTCAAAAAACGAATCATTAAAAATCCGTACGTACTACGTTCCACTTTATCGACAAAGTTTCTCTACTAATAACAATGGAAACTATATAATTATTTATTTATTTATTTCTTTTTTTTTATTTTTTAATAAATTTACTATCTAATTGTCTAATCATTTAGATAACGAATCATTGAACTTTACGTACGTTTGACTTTTTCGACGGAAATTTCATCGGAAATAACTATTTCGAACTTTAGAATTTCTTTGTTCTTTTTTGTTCTTTTTTCTATTCTTTTTTTTTCTATTTTTTTTTTTTTTTTTTTTTTTAACAAATCAGCACGACGCCTTTGACTGTTTATATAGATCAAATAAAATGAATCATTAAAAATAGTACGATATAATTGAATCTACGTACATTCTATTTCGACATAATATCTTGGCGTTCGAAATTTAATTACAATTGATTCGAAAGTTATATAACTTTCTGTACTTGTTGTATATCGGATTTAATTCAATAGCATCGAATAAAATACGAAATCTTCTAAAGGAAATTCGCATCAAAGGATATTACTTTTGAAGTTCGTTTTCAGGACTTAGACAATGACAAAGATAAGATGGATCTGTACTTAGAGGAGTAGTTACACCAACTAAATTACATTAGTTATAAAAGGTTTGGGAGTAGGAAAAAGAAAGAAAGAGATAGTGAGAAGTTCGATTAAATCATTTCAGTGAGCACGATTTCACGTTTCAATATACGTTGTAAGTTAATATGAGAACGGATATTCGTTTGTGTATTCGAAATTAATCCTGCGAATGATTCGAATCAAATATGGCGGACTATTTGATATTATCTCTAAAAAAAAAAAAAAAAAAAAAATATCTTTTTTAGTCGATAATACAGATAATACAGAACGTATGATTTATTAATAATTTTTTTCTCTATTGTTATATGCATATATACTGTTATACATACCATACATCAATACATACATACATACATACATATATATATATATAATTTTTTCTTATTTTTTTTTTTTTTAATGTATATTTTTATGACGATGCAAAAGTTTTAAACAATGATCGAATAATAATAATAATAATTGATGAAATTGTTTTTTTTTTTTTCTTTTTCTTATTAAACTACTTATAATATTTAACGTCGAGAATGATAATCTTGTAATCCATCGATCACAATTACTTCCTAATATTAACTCTATTTTCATTTTTTGTTTTATTTTGTTTCTACATTTTACTTAATATATATATATATATATATATATATATATATATTACAACAATGGATATACGTAAAGGATAAATGAATACGATAATATACGATCGTATTTTCGTTTGTACGAAATTCTTTATTAAATAATATTCTTTATTATTTAGGATTGCGATGAAAATTTCGAATGATTTCGAATGATTCATATAGCCAATTTAACATTTAACTCTTTCATTTTATTATATTTTCAAATGATAATAAATGATTAATTTGATATTAGAAAAAAAAAGAAAAAGAAAATTTTATATCCCTTTGACCAACAACGATTTCACTTTTAATCGTAATACTTTTCAATTAAAAATCTAATTATTGTTATTAAGATAGGACAATAATTTATATGAATATACTATTACATATTGTACTTTATTACAATTTATTTTATACATTATATATATATATATATATATATATATATATATATATATATATATAATATGTATGTCGACATATCGTGCATTTCGATAATGAATTTTCCAAAGAGAAAAGTCCAGTGAAAGAGAAAAGCAAAAAGAAAGAGAAAGAAAGAACGATTAAGAGAGAGAGACAATGAGAAAGTGAGAGTGAGAGAGAGAGAGAGAAAGAGAGAGAGAGTGAGAAAGGGGGGTGTAGGGGTAAGAGAGAGGGAAAGGGAGATAAACGTAATGGAATTGTTAGCGAGATTTCTCGATGGGTACCTGGAATTATCGATAAAACGATAGATAGCTCGAACGTGGCCACATTTCACGCTATATCCCTTCCAGAGAGTATCTTCTAGTATTTTATAACAGAATCGATCGATCGAAGGATTACCGTTGGGAACTATATCTAAATCCCTTTCGACAATTTCCTCTTTAACTTTTCTTCTTTTTTTTTTTTTGTTTTTTTTTTTTTTTTTTTTTTTCACGAATTAACTCGATTTTCTCAATGGCTTTCTCATTATTGTCCTAATAAAGATGATACTAATATTTAACGGGGTTAGAAATTTTGTAAAAGATTTTCTACGATCTGCCTCATAATTCTTCTTTTAGTTTTCTTTTTATTTTTATTTTTCTCTTCGCTTTTTTCTTATTTCTTTATTTTTTTTTTTTTTTTTTTTTCTTTTTTCTTGATGAACGTAACAAATTAGAAATGCGATTTATTCAATTTATACGTATTACGTTATAATTAGAAAACTTTGAATCGCCATTTTCATGGATATTGTCATGTGACAATTTTAAATTCAATTAATATTATAATTTGACGTTAATGTCTGCAATAATAAATTTTATATATATATATATATGTGTGTGTGTGTGTGTGTGTATATATATGTATATATAGGTGTAGATATGATAGATGATAATAATAAAATATTGAAAATAAATTGGACAACTGGATGCAAGTGCATCCATTGGTAATAAATAAAAACTTTGACAATTTTGGAGCGAAATGGAAATTTTGTTGAAGAAAAGATTTCATAAAAGATATTTATACTAACTCATTTTGCACTATCCTCACCCTTATATCTTCGTTTATCATCTTCCTTGATTCCAATCGTCTCGATAGTAACTCTTCCTTATCGTTCAATTGGTTTGTCTTCATCTACCTGGAAATGTTATCAACTTCTTTTATTCCCCTTATTCTTCCTGGTTTTTTATTATTATTTTTCTCTTTTTTATAATAAAAACGAAACATTCATGTATATAGGAGTAAATATGTATAGGTAATATATATATATAAAAATATAAATTATCATTATATATATATATATATATAAATAATTATGATTAGTTATTTATAAGAGTATTATAGTAATAAATAAAAACTACATTATATAGGGTGGGCCAATAATTTTGATCATCTTGAACATCTTCGTTATTTTTTTTTTTTTTAAATAAAAATCAATCTCAATTTGGTTTTTCTTTTTGATTTTTTTTTATTTCTTATTTATTTATTTTTTTTCTTTTCTTGAAAAATAATCGACAAATATACTTTCTAAGAATTTGTTTAGAATAAATTGTTTATTACAAATTGTTAATTAATTATTAACAATTTCGCGCAAAAATAATAAAAGTTTTGCCCTGCGTAAAAATCCATGAGATATTTAATTACAAAGATATTTTCATATTACAAATGTAAGACGTGGCTATTAATGTTTTTATTTCTTCGATTAAAAAAAAAAAAAAAAAAGAAAAAAAAAATGTTTATTATTTATTTCTTAATTTATATAATTTTATAAATCTATTCGCGATTATCCAATTAGTTTTCTATTTTTCACGATAAAACAACGTGAATATACTTCGTAAGAATTTGTTTATTAGAAATTGTTTATAACAAATTGTTAATTAATTATTAACAATACAATTGGAAAAACAAAAAAAAAAGAAAAAAGAAGTAGAAAGAATTGTGCCCTTTTGTAATGGTGTTTTTATCAAATCTATAAGACTTTTAGTTCCAATGGTATTCTTATATAAATGCAAATTATTTACGCTGTCTGATTGATCTATATAATATCATTCAATTAACACAATAACATACTGACCTATATAAATTCCAAGAATATACAGGAGCCCAGCTGTTCGAGATACTATTACTATACTATTACTACGAACAGCTGTGTCACACGAATTATGAATGAAAATCAATCGAAAATTGATATATTCCGAATGAAAAGTCGTAGATACATGAAACGTATCATCATTTTCAATTACAATTTATTCTTCATTTATTTATTTAAATATTGCAATAATATTGTTACAGTAATAATCGATTTTTTTAATAACGTCGAATAGAATTTTGTTTTTATTTTTTTCATTTCTTTTTTTTCTTTTTTTTTTTTTTCTATACTTTCTCTTTCTTCTTTGAGAAATGACATGAATTGCAATGAAAAAGTTCTGATTTTTGATTACAATCGTTTTATCATATTTCATTTATATTTGAAATTAGAAATGGAAAATCGAATAAACGCAAATCGAAAGGACTTTTTCTTATGATAATTTATTTACCATTAAAATTTTTTTTTTAATTTCAATTACACTTGATACACTTTAATCGCATCATTTTACCATTGATTTTTTTGACATTGAATAAAATAATCTTCGAAATTAATAACTTTTGACCGACGATATGTTTTTTTTTTTTTTTTTTTTTTTGTTCTTTTCCTTTTTCATTTCTTTCTTTTTTTTTTTCTTTTTCTTTCCTTTTTTGTTTTTAAGAGAGAACATTAAAAATTTCTCTATGTAGGAAGAACAGAGCCATTCAAAACATTCAAGATAATCTTAATTTATTTTCCCACTCTGTACGCATATAATTGCAATAATAAATTTCACGTTATATAATCATCATTTTTTCAGATCAGAAAACAAAAAAAATTCACTTATACGAAAATACAGAGAAAAAGAGAGAGAGTGAGAGGGAGAGAGTGAGAGAGGG
>NC_062204.1:1789317-1831817 GCF_912470025.1 Vespa velutina | reverse complement strand
CTTGTTACTTATAAACATAATTTATAAATAAAATATTTGTACCAATAGTAAAATATTTCTCAGATTACTAATTATTGATAAAGAATATATTAATATATATATATATATATATAACAATTGCTAATATTCACATACATATATATATATATAAATATATATATATATAAATATATATATATACATATGTATGTATAAAGTATTTATTAATAATAAAATAGCTATTACTATTACTAATAATTTGAAAAGATGATTAGCGTAATTAATTAAAACGAAGCATGTAAAATCTCCAGAATACATCTTTAAGTTTTTTGAGTTCGAATACCAGATTTCTTTCTCTCCCTCTCTCTCTCTCTCTCTCTCTCTCTCTCTCTCTCTTTTTAATTGTAACAACGCCCTTTGCTATCCTTTATCATTGAAAGTTATCCCTCTATGCATTTTCCTACTATTCAGCAAAGTACTCCCAAGCGAAAAAAAAGCAAGTGCTTCACTTATATTGGACATATATCAAGAAAATTTATTAGGGAGAAAAAGAGAGAGAGAGAGAGAGAGGGAGAGAGAGAGAGAGAGAGAGAGAGAGAGAGAGAGAGAGAGAGAAATAGATGAAGAAATAGAAAATGTTTTTTTATTATTATTATTAATATATATTATTATTATTATTAATATATATATATTATATTATAATAATAATATTATATAATAATAATAAAAGTAATAATAATAATAATGTAAATGTCATAACTCAAACGATAATTAATTTTTACAAATAATAATAATAATAATAATAATAATAAATAACAATTATTATTGTTATTATTATTCGGTAATAATCATAAAATATTTGAGAATGTTATTGAAAGTTTCGAAATTATCTCTACGATCTATATAATTGATCTAGCAACTGTGACACAATTAATTTCAGATTATTTTGTGGTATCTTCAAAGGTTGGACATTAGACAGAATGGGAAATCTCTTTATAAACTTCATCCTGGTAGACAAGAGGGAATAGAGAGAACAATATATATATATATATATATATATATATATATATATATATATATATATATATAGAGAGAGAAAGGTAGGGAGAGAGAGAGAGGAAAACGATTCTCTTCTGAAGTTTGTACTCGGAAATGGTTCCTTTACGAGGCATTTGTGTAACATTCACAAGGACCTTTCGAGATACGATCTGTTCAGGTTGGTAAAATTAAAGGACTCTTCCGGATAAAATCATACGTTATATTATATTTGGATTTCATGAGAATAGGAACGCGCATAAAGTCAGTTGTATATAACAGTAATGTACGTATGTATGTATATCTATAAATAAATATATATAAATATATATATAGTTGGTACATTAGCCAGAATGATCTATATTAATGTATTTAGGAATTATTTTTATCGAAACGTTGCTTATACGTTGTAACCATTTCATATATCAGAGTATAATGTTAATTTTACTTTTTTTTTTTATTTATTTTTTCCATTTTTTTTTCTTTTTTTTTTTTTTTTTTTTTTTTATCAAACGTCAACGACGAATGACACAAGACAAGGGATAATCTTCTCCTTCTTTTTCCTTTTTTCTTTTCTTTTTTTTTTTTTTTCCTTCTCTTTTTTCTCTTTTCTCTTCTCTTTCCTTCTTTTAAGAATATAAAAGAAAATTGAAATTTGATTTAAGTCGACATATTTGTAATGATATCGTTGAAATGTGTAATGTAATACTTCTTTTAAAATGCCATCATTTGGAACACTTTATATGGACCCTCGTAAATACATACATATATATATATATATACATACATGCATATATATGTTATGTCGTAAGTAATGAAATTATTTTGTTGCGTGTAAAAAGTATATAAAATTGAAATAAATCTATGCCGACGTTTGTAATAATTTTATTGAAATTATTATATCTTTTAAATGTTTCGTTTATAACACTTTATACGTATCATCGCATAAATATATTTATGTATACATAAATACATACTATAATATATATTTATATATATATATATATATATATATATATGTCTTAACTCAGATAGGATTTAATTTTTACGGATAAATGACGATAAAATTGAAATGAATTTAAATAAATATTTCGTAATAGATTTTGTTGTTAACGTATGATACATCGACATTTTTCCTTTTTTTATCTTTTTATCTTTCTTTTTTCTTTTTTCTTTTTTTCTTTTTTTTTTTTTTTTCTCCTTAATGTTTCATTTTATCTAGCTCATATTATTAAAGAGAAATTAATTTTTCTCATTTGAAATTAATGCAAGTAAAAAGAAAAAAAAAAAAAAAAAAGAAAAAGAAAGTATCTCAAATTGAAATAAATTATAATTCAATATTACTTTCTACAATAATTACGTCGAAAATACTTGTCATTTTTAAATCCTTCATTTGTAATACATTTATAACGACCAATCTCATAAATACATACATACATATATACATATATACAATATGTCCATAGCTCAAAAGGGATTTTAATTTTTGCAAATAAATGAGCATTAAAATGAATTGTTAAGTTAACATTTGTAATAAATTTCGTTGACTCTACAAAAACGTATAACATTTCTTCTCCTTTTAATATTACATTTGTAATATTTTATATGGATCATCATCATAACATATAATATACACGTGCTTATAAATAATATGACTATTTTTTACGTTAGGTTTATCATTTGAAATATCACAGGAGAATTCAACTTACCCTCGATTTTTTTATTCTTTTTCTTCTTTTTTTTTTTTTTTTTATTTCCTCTTTCCTTTTTTTCTTTTTTTCTCCCTCCTACTCCCCCCTCCCACTCCCTCCCTTCCTTCTCTCCCCTCCCTTCCTTCTATCCCCTCCCTTTCTTCTCTCCCCTCCCTTTCTTCTCTCCCTTCCATCTCTTCTATTTTTTCTCCCTTTCTTTTTATCACTCATAAGAGAGGTTAATGGTTAAACATTTTTCATTGTCAATGAGAATGGCCTACAATAGATATTATTTTTATTAATGCTTATGTGTCGCATTAGAACCTGTGAAAAATATCTGAAAGGCTCAACTCTGAGAATGAGATATCTTTAGTCACGCGAATATTATTCTTTCTATGCGTTTACATATTACACACATATACATACACACACACACACACACACACATATATATATATATATATGTATGTATGTATACATACGACGACGACGAGGACGACGACGACGATGATGGGGGTTTTATGATTACATATAATCGTTTTAAAAATGTTCCAAGTTCAACGATTAATATGACTCTAAAAGTATAGGATTATATTCATAAGGGATAATGTATACCCTTCGGGATGTACCCTTTACGTACATCCTGATAATTAATTTTTAAGATTAAATTTAATCATAATTCATCGACGTAGAAGAAAAAAAAATATATGTTATAAATAAAAATGTAATTAGTGAATGAAGGATTAATGTTTTATTAGAGAAGCAATTATTTATCCTTGTCCTATGTACGTTTAGGTGAATGAGGTGACTGTATTACGTTCGATTTTTCTTCTTTTCGTTCTTTTTTTGTTCTTGTTTTTTTTTTTTTTTTTTTTTTTTTTTTTTTTTTTTTTTTTTTAAGAAGAGAAGAAAGACAGGGTGGTAATATGGGGGTGTTGGGGTAACGACGTAGAGAAGAAAGAGGGATTTAAAAATAAATATCGTGTCGTATTTCTCTTTTCTTTTTCTCGCAATTTTTCCTTTTTTTTTTTTTTTTCCCCCGTTCTTTTTAAATCTCTTTCCTCTTCCCCTTCCCTCGCCGCCCCTACCCCCTTCTGTCCCTTCCCTCCTTGCCCGTTTCACTTCTTTTTCTTCAATTACGTTATTCTCACGTCGCTCGGATTTCTCCGTTATTTTTTTTTTCTCTTTTTTCTCTTTTTTTTTTTTTTTTTTTTTTTTTTTGTAAAGAAAAAAGGATGTTGAAAAGAAAAAAAGTAAGCTCAATATTCGAGTTATGATAAGGGCGGGGGCGGGGGGATAGGAGGGAAAGAAATATTATTGCGATTTTAATTAGCGATTATAACTCGATGAAAATTTAACACACACACAAATCAGCACACATTAATAGAAATACATACATACGTGCGAATCTTACGTATGAATTAATTAATTTCTAACTAATCTCTCTCTCTCTCTCTCTCTCTCTAATTCAGCAAAAGTTATAATATGTTGATCTTCGTTGTAACTTCGTTCTCACATAAAGTTTCTAATCCTTTAATTATTATGTATGCGTATATATTATATACACGTACACACGTACACACGTACATATATATATATATATATATATGTGTGTGTATAAATATATATAAAGGTATGTACAAATAGGTACGATTTCTTTTTTTTTTTTTTTTTTTTTTAAACAATAAATTTTTTCATTCGATTCGATAGACATTATCTATCTAGAATTATCTATAAGGATTTATCTTAGATGGACGATTTCGATTTCTGTCAACGGAATTGAAAAAACAAACGTTTATTTTTACTAACCTCTCTCTCTCACTCTCTCTCTCTTTCACTCTTAACCCCCCCCCCTTCCCGACCCTTCCTTCTACCCTACTGACCTTCCTTCTCCGCCATTTGAGAAAAAGATTTGTTCGATTAGATGAAAGAAATAATAAATTAAATAAAATCAATAGAAGAATCAACATCATTTTTGTACGCAACGATAAGCAATGATTTAGCTTGTTCAATATGTGATAATAGGATATATATATATCGATTATATGAGATTCGAACTTTCGATAAAGGATTTGCCAAGAGGTCATCCATCTCTCTTTCTCTCTCTCTCTCTCTCTCTCTATTTATCTATCTATCTATCTTTCTATCTATTTATCTATTCATCTGTCCATTTATCATTATAGGAAAACTAATAATTTCCTTTTAATATGTATTATGCGGATGTAAATACAAGAAGTATAAATATATGAATGTGTCTATTTACAAGTTATATATATGTAAGTACATATGGAGCATAATCTAGACCCCTCATGGATTAGTTCGACGTCAGAGAAATTATTATTATTATTATCAGTGGTCCCTTGTCTCGGGTAATCATCGTTTATTGAATGATATGCATATAGACAGGAGAGAAATAGAAAGAGAGAGAGAGAAAGCGTGCGTATGTACGTGTTTGTATAAAAGAGGGAGGGAGAGAGAGAGAGAGAAAGAGAGAGAGAGAGAGAGAGAGAGAGAGAGAGAGAGAAAGTATGTATGTGCCTGTGTGCATTAAAAGAGAGAAAGAGAGAGAGAGGGAGAGAGCGTGTGTACACGTTGTGTAAAAGAGAAAAAGAGAAAGGGAGAGAGAGAGAGAAAGAAAGTATATATACGTACATTTGAGTAAAAGAGATAGAAAAAGAGACAGAGACAGAGACAGAGAGAGAGAGAGAGAGAATGTGTACGTATGTTTGTATAAAAGATTACGAGAGAAAGAGAGAGAGAGAGAGAGAGAGAGAGAGCGAGAAAGAGGGTGAGAGAGAAAAAGATAGGGAGGGTGGCAGGAGAGAAGAAAATTTAAATGAAAGTGCAATCAAGCAAGATATTAATTAGTATAATCCAATGATTATAATAGAATTATATTCAGTTTCCAAATCGTCCAAATTTTAAATGACCAAATTAATATTTTTTAAATAAAAATTTTTCACTTCGTCACATTAATAATTATCGCACATTATTTTTATTTGTTTCAATTATTTTCCTATCTTTCTTTCTATTTTTTTTTCTCTCTTTTCATTCTTTCCTTTTCTTCATTTATTTATTTATTTCCTCTCTCTCCCACCCACCCTTCGCTATATCCTACTTCTCATTACGTGTTATCATTCTCGTGGCACGTTCATCTTTGTTTCGTTTCGTTCGATTTTTCTTTTTTTTTTTTTTTTTTTTATTATGTCTTTTATTTCTTTTATTTTTTCTTCTTTTCTCTTTTATTCTTCGCTGTCGCTTTAAATTTCGATGGATACATAATTCTAACGTAGGGTTTTTATTTTTCTTGTTCTTTTCTTTTCTTTTTCCTCTCCTTTTTTCTCTCTCCTCCTTATTCGTTCACGCGTTCGTTATCAACGCGTCGTTATCATATCGTGTGATCCGTTTTCTATAGAACACCTGCAGTTACAACGATGTTTATAGATAAATAATATTCTTGTGAAAATTTATTATTGCAATTTTCTCTATCTCTCTATCTCTCTCTATATCTCTCTCTCTCTCTCTCTCTGTCTCTCTCACTCTCTTACTCTCTCTGTCTCGTTCTCTCTTTATTTATTTTTCATTTTTTCTACAGTTATAATAATCGATCATTATCGTTACATTGTACGATCGTATTCTTTGTCTTATTACAAAATTTATCGTCTAAAAAATTCTAATGATTTAAATATTTTTGTTATTTTCTATAAAACAAGAAATAAAAAAGTTAATGTGGATTTTATATAAATACAAATATTTTTTACCCTCCTTTTATTACATATATATATATATATATATATATACATACTTATATATACATACTTATGTATGTCCACATGTGCTTAATTAGAAACGTTTAAATGTAATTAAAAAAAAAAAGTACATAAATATATAGAGAAACGTTTACATATATGTACATATAAAAATGTATACATATATAAATGTATTTTTATATATTTATATATACAAACGTTTACACGTATTAAAGAAATATATATATATATATTATATATATTGTACATATGTATTGTACATGTATTTATTGATATATATATTGATAAACCATTAACATAATTCTTTCAGTTTCTAATAAAAACCATTTTATATTATACACATATACATATATATATATATATATATATATACATATATATATATATATATATATACATATATATTATGGTAATAGAACATAAAAGCAGTTAAAACGATGGAGAGTAATAAATTTAAGTTCTGAAACGAACCGGACCGTTCCTATTGCCTCGAACTTGTCCATTTAATAGTTATCTGATATCGACCGACCATAAAAGGTATACCGTGCAAGGTATTAAAACGTAATCGATACGTATGTCGAGGGTGCTCTTTATGCTTCCATGAAACTGGTCACCTCAAGCACTTCCTTACCTTTCGTCCCACCCACCACACCTTCCATCCTTTATATACTAAATTATATCTTAAATAATGACATCGAATGAAAATATTAATAAAGTAATCAATAATCAAGGAATTTAGTCTATTCGTGTATATATTGATTTAATTTTAATTAAAATTGATTTTATTTTAATTAATTGTTCATTATTAAATTATATTAAGAATTTATATTCTTATATTCTCTCTCTCTCTCTCTCTCTCTCTCTCTCAATACTTATAAATTGATTATGTATATAAATTAAATATATTAATTACAAATTAATTATATTAAGTATGAATTAATATTTTTAATATTTATAAATTTAGAATATATAAATTAAAAGAATATATATATATATATTGTTTATATATTTATATTATTTTTATTTATATTATTTATAGATTACATTTATTATATGCATGAAATTATTTCAATTTGATACACCTTTATTTTCTTATTAAATAATATTCCAAATGAGAAGACAGAACGGGAAGGAATAAAAAAGAGAAAAAGAAAGGAAGAAAGAAAGAAAAAAAAAAAGAAAAAGAAAAAACGCAGAACAAAGATAACATCGTAGAAATAAACAAGCGTCGTAACTTAGTGAATTAGAATCTAGAAACTATTAAATTAGAACGTAGAAAAACATTATTGTGGGGTTGGGAAAGTTGGAACGATGAAATGTAGAAGAAGTAGATTAAGCAATTCCGGTCGTTTAATAATAATAAGAAAAAATATAACGGACGAATAGACGAAAACAAATAAACAAGTAAGCAAGCAAAAAAGTAAAAAAGAAGTAAGAGGAAAGGAAAACAAAAAACAAAAAGTAAGAAGAAGAAGAAGAAGAAGAAGAAGATGGAAAAAAAAAAAATAAACGAGTCGTTCATTCTTTCACGTCGCCTCTTCACCTTGAAGAATAAACTCGAAGAAGGTAGGTGGTGCGGGGGAGGGGAGGAGGAGGGGGAGAAAAAAGAGAAAGAAAATGTTTGCTCGCTCATTAACGTGAAAAAGAAAACTATTTTTTACACACACACACACACACACACACATATATATGTATATACCCAGATGTAACCAATCGAATACATAAATTTACATACACATGGTATCAATTTAAAATTATCTGTATATAAAATTTTGTTTCATTTAATGAACTTACACAGGATGGCATATATATATATATATATATATACTCATATACACATGCCTGCACACATAAACGTGATCAAAAAAAAAAAAAAAAAAAAAAAAAGAAAAAAAAAATTCTTATTTACAATTCATATGAAATAATGAAATAAAAATCTGATAAAAGTCAGTATAATGTACTTATCAAAATGTAATGAAATTATTTCGTAATTATAATTACTTAAAATATTTATTAATTTTATAAAAATCGATAAGTGTCAGAAGATATTTGTTTGTATCATTCGAAATGTGACAAGCCCCAATGGTGCGGAAAAAGATAATAAATAAATTGTTTCTCTTTTTTAAAATAATAAACAAGATGGAAATTGTGGTAAATAATTTACGGACATCCTGTATATATGTACACACACATACACACACATATATATATTCCAAAAGAATAAGAAGCTGTCTCTTTGTCTCTCTTGCACAAATACACACACACACACACACACACACACACAGCATACACATGTACAATGAATGCATAGTACTATAAATTTTGCCTAAGTTTTAACAAAGGATGAATAAAATCAACAACGTATTTATGTCCGTATTACGATTGTTGATTTTAACGTCACGAAAGAGAAGAATTATATCTCTTTTGTAGGATGGAATGAGTGAGAGTGGAAGAGAGGAAGGGATAAGTTGTATAGAGGATGGAGAATGATAGGGATGGAGATAGGGCTGAGGAGAGGCATGATTGGAGTGTTACATGCAAATGGGCGATAATGTTAACGAGGTCATAAGAGGTAACATAACGCGATCGTGGTCCATCTTGATGGAAGAGTACTAAAGCTGAAATCTACGATGAAAAGGAAACACGAATCATATAATGCATTTTATATATAAGATGTATATATATATATATATATACATATATATATGTATGTATAATAAATATGTACTATATACTATTACAAGAGAATTTTTTATTGAACGTATTCTTTATGTACAAGTGTATGAAAAAAAAAAAAGAAAAGAAAAAGAAAATAAGAAAGAAAAAGGAAAACGAAAAAAACATAAAAAAGAATGAAAACCAAGAAAGATAAACGTAAATATATAATATACACTATATGAATTTTTCGATGTACATACATAGTTTATTTACAATAGATATAAATATAAAAATAGATATAAATATAAATATAAATGTGAAAAATATGAATGCAGAGAAAGTATATATATATATATATATATATATATATATATATATATGAATTGTTAATTTTTTTGCATTATTTATTTTTAGATACATAATACAAATCTTATAAAATGTTTTTCATTTATTTTAATACTCAATATAACCATTTGATTTTTATTATTACTATTATTATTATTATTATTATTATTATTATTATTATTATTATTATTATTATTAATATTTATAATTCTTAATAATTAATCTAATAAATTTAATAGATATTAAAATACATTAGTTTAATATATTTATATATGAGATATGATATATGCATGATATATTATAATCAAATAGTAGTACACATTTTTACCATTGATATTATTATTATTATTATATCAATAATAATATCAATAATTATATACACAATTATGTATACAGTCATATATATATATATATAAACTACATATATAATAATATAATATAATATATAGGTATATAAATATTACATAAATATTACATATAAATCTATGTCTACAATATAATATATATGTATATATTATGTATAATATATATTAGGTGGACCGAAAAGTAATGTCGTTTCTGCGCATGTCGATATTGTGATTAAAAAGAAAAACTTGTTAAAAATTTATTCGTTTGAATTTAATTTAAGAAAGCGACATTACTTTCCGGTCCACCTAATATATATATATATATATGTATATATATGTATCATATATACTATACATATATAATATTCCATTTCGTGTGGCTACATATTTACAGGTGGCAATTGTCGTCCATTAAAAATTCACCTTCAAGTTTCTTTGATTTTCCCCTACTTCACCATTTTCCTCCCCTCCTTCTTCTCATCCTTATTCACCCCTCCGTCCCCCACGCTATTTCTTCTCTTCCTCTTTCTCTTCCTTCGCATTATCTTAATCCATTTCAACGACTGGAAAAGACGAGTGCTCTTAACTTAGTCGTTATCCCGGGTTATGGTGTGGACATCGTCAAGGGAAACGAGATTAAATCGACTATGGTGATGGTGGGTTAGTGGAGCGGGTTGGAAAAAGTGATGGTGATGGTAGTGGTGGTGATGTTGTCATGGTGAAAAGTGAAAGAATGGGAGAGTGGAATAGATCGTGGATGTTTAAGAGTTAGTTGAAGCCGATTGAAGCTCGAGATGGAACAAGGAGGGATGAAAGTGATAGCGAAATACGTTTGGTTACTTTCAAAAACTAATAAAAATTGATAGAACGAAAGCGGGGAAAGAGGCGCGGGGGGGGGGGAGGGGGAAGGAAAAAAAAGTGGAAGGAAGGACGAAAGAAATGAAAAAAAAAAAATTTATCTCTCGTCCCATTCTACCTCTATCTGTCTCTTTTTTATCTGCTTATATTTTTGATTCTTTTCTAATATTTCTTTTGTCTTCTCTCTTTCTCTCTCTTTCTCTCTCTCTCTCTCTTTCTGTTTTTTTTTTTTTTATATTTTTTCTTTTCTTTTTCCTTCTTCTTCTTGTTCTCTATCCTTTTCTTCCTCTTCTTTTTTCTATCCTTTTTCTTCCACTTCTTTCGTTCCTTTCTTTTTCCTCTTTTCTTCTTTCTTCTCTTCCACCTTTTTCTCTCTCTCTCTCTCTCTCTTTTTCTTCTTTCTTCCTTTTTTTCTTTCTCTTCTTTTTTTTTTTCTTTCTTCCTCTTTTCTTCGTGAGATTAGGCACATAAAGTCCCTTAGGAATAGATATAATCACGCGTAGACGTGACATTTATCTAACAGAATACGCGCGGAAACAGTTCGTTTTAGTTAACGAGATTGAGATCTAGGTCTTTCCCTTTTTTTCTTCTTATTTTATTTTTTTTCTCTGTCTGTCTCTCTCTCTCTCTCTCTTTTGTTTTTTCTTGTTATTTCTTTTTTTCTTTTTTTTATTTTTTTGTTGTCGTCGGAATGAACAGATAGAAATGGTCGGGAACGGTTCAAGGAGAAGATGGAGATTTGGCGAAAGAGGAATAAAGGGATCTAATTTAACTGAAAAGGATTAGCCACATTTCTTTTAAGGATTAATATCTTGACGATATTAATCTGATTCTTTCGTTAATCTTTTTAAATGTAACACGTATAGAAATAGGATTTATTACTTTATGCTTGTTAATACTTATAATATTATATTATAATTAGAATTAGAATTAATTGTAAATATACCCTCCTTCTTTTCTTTTTTTTTTTTCTGCGATAGATAATAGTCATCTTCGGAATGTGAGAATCGTCTTTTACATTGACACACACAAATATATATATATATATATCATAATGAATATATATAATATACATAGGAATATAGTATATGTACATAGGTGTAAAAGTCTTATATATTACTTTCTCTTTCTTTCTTTTTCTCTCTATCTATGATTTTCTATCTTTGTTATCTTGATCTTCATCTATTATGTGAAATGCGTAGATCTCATATATAAAGCCTCCATTATCAGAGTATTTGAAGGAGGTGATGTGTACATGTCTAGAAAGCCAGAATTCACGTGTAAGCTCAAGAGACTCATATCTTCCTGCGAAATAGCAGGGAAAAGATTTTTCGGGGATTAGGCAAGATCACTCGTTGATCCTTCAACGAGTAACGTCGTTCGAGACGCGAGTTCATCTTGAGTAGTACGATGTCGAGGGTCGTTGTAAAGTTGTTAAATCCACTATAAGAGTAAATATATGTATATACATATATATATATATATATATGTATACATATATTTACATTATATGATAATAATAATAATAATAATAATACTAATAATTATAATAATAATAATAATGATATATTGAAGAATTTAAATATTACATTTAAAGAAAAAAAATGATATAATATAATATAATATAATAATAAATGACACAAAAAATATTAAAAAAAAAAACAAGATATCTGAATATTTACAGTCTCCACATTTTCATAGTATATATATGATATATTTATATACATACATAAACATCTATAACTATCTATAACTATATATATATATATATATATATATATATTATATGAAATTTCTTTTATGGAAGGACGAAGTCTAATTCAGAAACTTCGATGATTATACTTTTGTAAGACTTATGATCCAGTTCATAAGAAGAAATCTTACACGACCATATTTACTTTCGATACAGATCGCCTTTCTTCCTTTTATCTCTAAAATATTTGCACGTGTGTATGTCTCCCTCCCACCCTCCCTTTTTCCTTCTCTCTCTCCCTCTCTCTCTCTCTCTCTCTCTATCTATCTTTGTGTGTATGTATGTGCGTATGTGCACATACATGTTATTTTCATGTCTTCTTTGTAAAAGACACAAAGTTAGTATATATCGTTGAAAACTAGAGAGAGAGAGAGAGAGAGAGAGAGAGAGAGAGAGAGAGAGAGAGAGAGAGAGAGAGAGAGAGAGAGAGAGAGAGAGAGAGAGAGAGAGAGAGAGAGAAAGAGAGATAAGAAAAGAATAGCAAAAGAATCTTTTCTTCTTTTTTGGGGAAAAAAACAGAAAGAAAGAAAAGAATAAATGTCTTGCTCGGATAATCGTGAATCTCGAAAAGTCGCGAATAACCATTTTTCATTCGATAAGAAATATATATATATATATATGTATGTATATGTATTTGTAAATGTAAATGCAAATGTATATGTATATGTGTATGTATATGTATACATGTATATATTGTATTATATAAGATGATACTTTGAAGAGGGACCATCTTTTATATATACCTTATCGATGTTCAGGACTTGTTGAGGTTTATCATTACATATGTTCACGTGTATGTATTATCATTATGTATAATCGTGTATATAGAAAGTATTATGCATGTATCATTTACTTTCATTATATCTTTATGTTCTTTATCGTTGTTTTTTTTCCTTTTTTCTCTTTTATTATTATTATTATTATTATTATTATTATTATTATTATGATTATTATTATTATTATTATTATTGTTGTTGTTTTTTCTTCTTTTTTTTTTTTTCCTTAAACATACGTAAAAATATATACATATACGTATTGTAGTAATACAAATATAACTTATAATGAGGATAATATTTATTTTATTCATTTATGTTTATCGTATAATGTCATTTTATATTTCTTGCATGTACGAGTTATTTTTTTATTTATTTATTTATGTATTATTCATAATAATACGTTCAATTACACGCATTAAATATTACCTATTATGCTTTACTAATTTAATTAATATATAAACTGTATTTATCCGATATGAATCAATAATTATATTTATTTTATAAACAACTACGTAAAAGAACGTATCAATAGAAACAAGTAATATATTGATTTATATTAATAAATCCATAGTAATATAATACAAAAGAAAAAAAATAAAGAATATATATATATATATATATGATATATGTATATATATATATATGATATATATATGATATATATATATATATATATATATATATATATATATATATGATATTATACAATATTTATATGTCAATTTACTATTCATATTAATAATTATAAAAACAAATAAATAAACATTTATTAATATTGATCATTAATTAATAGGATAATATTAATACATCCAAGTACACGCAAAACATATTCATGTATGTATACATATGTAACATATGCATGTATGTATAACTATTTACATTTTTCATAACTTTCGATTACGTATGTACGTGCACGTATACATACATACATAAATGATACATAGATTTTTGATTTATAACTCATCAAAACACACAAACACACACACACACACATAAATATATATATATATATATTCTTATAGACTTGCAAGTATGAAACCGTTTAAAATGAATACGATAATGATAAAACATAAAGAATCGTAATATCTCTTTATTCGCGAGAAAAAGAGAAACGCACATATAGAGAGAAAGAAATAAAGAGGGAGAGAGAGAGAGAGAGAGAGAGAGAGAGAGAGAGAGAGTGAGAGAGAGGGATGGAGGGAGGAAAGGAGGGAGAAAGAGAAGAAGAGAGAAAAAGAGCGTCATATATAACCGTACTATAATTTATATGTATTATATGTACATAGAAAGTAACGTGAACAATATTAAATTTATATTTATCACAAAAATATTAATATTTATATATAAATTTATCATTCGTATTAACACCTACGAGTGTAAATAAATAAAATATATTTTATTAATAATGATCGATAATACTAATAAAACTAACCACGTGTAAAATGTATATACTTATTTATCTACATTTTATATATATATATATATATATATATATATATATATATATAGAGAGAGAGAGAGAGAGAGAGAGAAAGAGAAAGACAGCGCAATCGTTATCATGGTTCACGTTAACTGGCATTCTATCTCATTAGAACGACTACGATAAAATAAAAACAACGTAGACAGAAATGAGAACTGGAGAGAATTTATGCGGAATAAGCGCAATCCTGCTATTGCCAACCCCTTCTAACTTCTACCTTTCATCCCTTACCTTACCGTACCATAAGTATTATTTCCATACCGTAATATTATTTCCGAAGAAGACATTATTTTAAGATGTAATCTTACTATGAAAGTAGACTTTTTCATTTTTCTTTCTTTCTTTCTTTCTTTCTTTCTTTCTTTCTCTTTCCATCCTTCTTCAATCGATAAAAATTATCGTTTTCTTTTCATCTTCGTCAATTCCTTTTATTTTCCATTTTTCATTTACTTCTGCTTTTAAGTCGACGTCGTTTTAAAGATTTAAAACGAAAGGGAAAAAGTGCAAATTTATATTATCAATTGATTCTTATAAATAAAATATTAATATTATGTAATAAATATATATATATATATATATATATGTGTGTGTGTGTGTGTGTATGTTTATATGCATTGTTTCATAAGAAACAATTAAAAATTAAATAGAACAATTAAATATGAAAGGAATCTTATATAATATTATATAAAATAATATTTTATAATACTATAAAATTTATGATAAATATGTTCAAGTTTATATACAAAAGGAATAATTTAATATAAATAAAAAATGTGATTAAAAAGATAAAAAAGTGATTAAAAATATACGAATAAATTATGTGCAATTATATGCACATAAATGTAATGACTTTATATATATGATCAAATGATCAAATAAAATTTTGAACGTTCCATTTAGAAAAAAAAAAAAAAAGAAAGAAAAAAAAAAGAAAGAAAAAAAAAAGATCTAACACAAATAATATATTTTATATTTGCTTTGAATTTCAATCGACTTAAAAATAATTCCTTTTATTCATTCATTCATTCATTCATTCATTCATTTATTTTTTTTGTTTTTTAATTGTCAGAAATGAAAAAAAAAGCGAAACATAATACTAAACATACAATAAAATCGACGACGACAAAAACACGGGAACACTTTGCGTTTAGAAATCAAAATAAAATCGATCTTAAAAAATATTTGTATAAATGGAAATAAGAATAATAAAAAAAAAAAAAAAAAAAAAAAAAAAAAAAACAAAAAAAAAAGAAGAAGAAGATGAAATATTACGTACGACTTTCGACAAATATCGAAGACCGACATCGATTATCCGATTAATCGATATATTCCTCAATGAAAAATGATAAATCGTATCACGAGATATTGCGGATATATAAAAATCTTAAAGGGAACAAGCAGGATTAGAAGAATTTTACGTGGAGGATAAGAAAGAAAGAAAACAAAAAAAAAAAAGAAAAAAGAGAAAAAGGAAGAATAGAAGTAAAAGAAAAATAATAAAAAAATAAAATGAGAGAGAGTGATACGTATTATCTGATTGCTGAAGGAATAATAGAAGGATTGATCCTTTTGTTAGAGAAAGAGGTAAAAGAAGATGAAGAAGAAAAAAAGGAAGAAGAAGAATAAGGGAAAAAGAAAGAAAGAAGGAAAGAAATAAGGAAAGAAAAAGGATAAGTTAAAGGATTTATGGTTAAGATTCGATAAAAATAATAACCGACGTGACCTACCTTACCGATCGAGTATTTTCCCGCGCTAAAGTAACAAATGACGCCATTCGATGGTTTATTTAAAAAAAAATTAAAAAAAAATTAAAAAAAATTAAAAAAAATAAAAAGAATTAAAAAGAAAGAGAAGGAAAGAGGAAAAAAATTGAAAATATCAACGAGATTTATACGTAATATGGGTATTTAAATAAAGTAAAAAAAAGATGATAATAATAATAATAATAATAATAATAATAATAATAATAATAATAATAATAATATTGATAATAATAATATTGATAATAATAATAATAATGTATACTCAATATAATAGGTGATTTAAACATTATAGATATAACGTAACGTCTTCATCATAAAATATTTATAATATCTTCCTTTTCCTACCCCAAACCATCCAAATTTCGTCTCGCCAACCCACATTCTTCTTATATAGCAAGTGATCGTTGAATTTCTTAGAAAAAAAAAAAAAAAATCTCAGAAAGAAAATCAACGACACGAATAACGAAGTACTTGATCGAAGAAGAAGGATGCTTTGCATTTTTACATTTTATAGAATAATGAATAGAATTTATTGTAGCGAGAAAATTTAACGGACGAATTTTGCAGAATTATTAAAATGTAGTATCTTATATTCCTTGAATTCATATAAATGAGAAGCATATTTATCTTATTCTTGAATTAATTTTCTTCGATCGTATTACTTCTTTTCTTTTCCCTTCTTTCTTTTTTTCTTTTTCTTTTTCTTTTTTATTTATTTATTTATTTTTTTTTCTTTTTTTTTTTTTTTTTTTTATCGACATGAAATATATACATATATTGTATAACAATATTGATTTTTAAGGTAGAAAAATGTTTAAATAATAAAACGATTTCAAAAAAAGAAATGATATTCAAATTTATAAATTATATCAAATTTTTAAAACATTTGTTGAAATTATTTAAAAAAAAAAAGAAAAATATTTTTGAAATGAAAATTTATAAAATTGTTAAACTATGAAAGTTTTTCAATTCAAAAAATATAAAATTAGATATATTTATATATAATATTTAATATATTATATATAAATATATATATCATATTATATATTGTAAAATTATCAATTATTAATTATATATTTTAAAATAAAAAAAAAAAGAATTATAATTCTATATAATTAAATCAGATATTATTCTTGTGTGTCCACAACTATTTATAATAACAATTAATAATAAATAATAAAACAGAGATATGTGAAAGTGTATTTCGAAAATTAATTCCCAGTGACATTAAATGATTTATTAATATATCAAAACTTTACCAAAATAGAACTAATATAATTAACAAAACTTTCTTTTTAATAATATTTTCCAAATCTTACTTTTTATTTATTTCATTTCATTTCATTACATTTCATTTCATTTTATTCTTTTTCTTTTTTTTCTTTCTTCCCCCCTTTTTATCTCTTTTCATTTCACAGATATTCAATTCTTTTCTGCCTTCCGTCGAAATTCAATTATCCATACGAAGCAAGTATCAGGTGCGAACTTAACTTTGAAACGAAATTTTAGTAACAATTTTGACTCGTTCGTCGTAGACTAATTTTTTATTCTTTTTTCTTTTTTACATGTCTTCTCTCTCTGTCTCTCTCTCTGTCTTTCTCTCTCTCTCTCTCTCTCTATCTATCTACCTATCTCTTTTAAACCAGATACAAGCTTAACTTTGAAAGAAAACTCTAGGAACATTCTCGTCTAGTTTGTAAGAGAATTTTACTTACCATTGTTTTCTATCTCTCTCTTTATCTCTCTCTCTCTCTCTCTCTCTCTCTCTCTCTCTCTTTCTTTTTCTTTTTCGCTTTTATCTTCCTTACACCGTTCATCCGTTTTATTTGAAAAAAATAAAAAGAGGGAAAAGAGAGAGAGAGAGAGAGAGAGAGAGAGAGAGAGAGAAAAGAAGAAAAAAGTGAATTAAAATGTAACCACGAAGTTAACGATAAAATAGCCATAGAAGAAGGATCTTACAAGAAATTTGCTACTTTGTATTTACGTTGGGTACAAGTCCGGTAATTATTTACTTTCGTAGAAAAAGTGTAAAAATCGAAGAGAAAAGAGGAAAGGATAGAAAGGGGATAGGGGGGGAGGACGGGAGGACGGGGATAGATGGAAAGAAAAAAAACAAGAATTATTGAAGGAGCCGAGAAGACGGGATGGATAGAAAAGAAATAAGAGGAACAAAAAAAGGAAACCGAAAAACGAAAAGAGTATGTACGAGAAAGAGATAGACAGATGGATACATCGATTTCTTTTTTGTATCTTTGATAAGAAAAAGAATGAGAGAGGAAGAGAGAGAGAGAGAGGGGGGGGGGAGAAGGAAAGCGCCTACCAACCCCTTATATTTCTCTGTGGTATTTTTTTTTTTTTTTTTTTTTTTTTTTTTTTTTTTTTTTTTTTTTTTTTTTTTTTCTAAAGAATGCTCCCATTAAAGTTGTTCCAACCATCCTTTTCCTTTTTTCCTTAAGGAATTTTCGCGCGTATAAAAGCTTTAGAAACTTGAGATACCAAGAACTTCTTAATTGAATTGTACACTGTAATAATAATAATAATAATAATAATAATAATAATAATAATAATAATAATAATAATAATAAAACAAAGGAGAAAAAGAAAACAATAAACTAGATGAAATCGATAAAATTTTATGAAGATATATATTTTATATATTTCATCGAATATGGATACATATTTATGTATATATAAAAAATTTATTATTAATATCTTTATAGATATATATATATATATTTATTTATTTATTTATTTATTTATTTATTTAGATTGATACTTGTTTATGATAATTTTTTGTAGGAAACAATTAACAATAAGATTTGTTAATAATTCATTGGAATTTAAAGATTTATTAGAATTGATCTTGTTATCGTAATAAGAGAATAATGTATTTTGAAAATGATTTTCAATAAAAATCTAAGGATATTTCGAAAGTTTTTAAATTAGTAATTATTTTAACAAATGTAATTGTTTATTTGATGAAAATACAAACCTAGAGATTTTCTATATATATATATATATATATATATATATATGTATATTGTATAATGAAACCTTTTAATTATTTCATCAGTTTATATAATTTCTTTCACGTATATCCGTAATATTATATATTTAACTTATTTCGCATATAAATAAATAAATAAATAAATAAATAAATACATATACGATTATTTCTTATATTTAAAAATCGATTGCTTGAAAAAATCCTCTTACTGCATATTTAATAATCCACACATATTACTACGAAAAAAAAAAAAAAGAAAAAAGAAAAAGAAAAGAAAAAGAAAGGAAAAAGATGAAAAACAAAAAAGAAGAAAAATAAATACGAATGAGTACTGAAAAGGAAAAATCCACAAAAAAAAAAAAAAAGAGAAAAATCAAAAAAGAAAAAAAGAAATAAATCCAAAAAAAAAAAAAAAAAAAAGAAATAAATCCAAAAAAGAACAATAAAAAGATCTAAACATTTTCAAAATTAACTCCATACAATACATGTCCTATATAACTATTGGATAACCAATATATCGGATTTTGGTAGATTTATAGACGATTTTACAATAAATCCAACAACTATTGTTATATATATAAAATATATATATATATATATATATATATATATATATATATATATATATATAGATCAAAGGATTATTTAATTATTACTGCAATCATACGATCTCGCATATCTCTCTCTCTCTTTCTCTCTCTCTTTCTCTCTCTCTCTCTCTCTCTCTCTCTCTCTCTCTCTCTCTCCCCACGTACACACACACATACACACGAGTACGCATACATATATACATAAATATATACATAGTTACATATCGTTATCAGAAAAGTTTGAGTATCGAGTAGGTACTCACTTTTGCCGTTTACGATAAGCTTATCTTTTGCATCCGTGAGATCTTTTGTTAAAGTAGAACCATCCATTGGAAAGCATAGGACAAGCGATTTTTTTTAATTCAACATGAATTTTTCACAATATTGGAAAGTATAAAAATCGAACGAGGAGAGATAGTAAATTGTGTAAGGTCGATGGTAATGGTAAAGGGAATCATGGAGTGTGGACGAAGATGAAGAGGCAGGGGGCGAGTGGGGAGAGGGTGAGAGGGAAAGAACGATTGGTGGGTCGTTTAGTATGAGAAAGAGGGTAGGGGCTTTGTGAGGCTTGTAAGTGCTGTTCGAGAGCTAGTCAATATATGCATGTATATGTACATATGCATATACTTATATATATATATATATATGTTTATATGTGTACATATATACATATATATATATATATATTCATAGTTATATACTATGTGTTGGATGCTGTCGAATACTCCTTGAATTTTGATTCAACTTCATCAATGAACACTATTTTGTCTTGCTTTTAACGTGAAATTTCTCGGAGGAAGGGAGGGGGTTGAAAGTAGAGTAATTTTATTCTCTCTCTTTCTCTCTCTTTCTCTCTCTCTCTCTCTCTCTCTCTCTCTATCTATCTATCTATCTATCTATTTATATCTCTATCTCTTTCTCTCGTTTCTCTGTATTTGTCTCTTAATGTGCAGTCTATATTGAAATTTTATATTGAAATTTTACATAACGTTGCATCATAAATATATTACACGTAAATAGATAAGTGATAAGTGATAAGAGAGAAGTAAAAAATTTTTAATTTAATCTGTTTAAATATCTAATGATATATTTTTTATTTAATTATTAGTTATAAATTAAAAAGAAATTGTTGAGCATTGATTTTCGTCTTTTAAGAAAAAAACATTAAATTATTATTAATTATATAGTTTTATATATATATATACGATATATACGTATAAAAAAAATTATAATAAATATTTGTAATAGTTAAGATAATGTAAAAAAAAAAATATTATAGAATCAATGTATTATAAAATATATAACGTGTATGCATATAAAAATTCTTACGAATGAAATGGAATATGGTGTTATATACTTTTCCTATGAGGAACATAGAACACACAGAGTGGTATCAAGTATGAAAAATAAATTACAAGTTTTATCACGAGACGTGGAAACAGAGAAATGTTACCAAAGCTTTAATATTTTCTACAATGTTCGAACGTTTGTCACAGTCACAATGTCGATTTTAAGATTCTACGAATCTACGAATCTACGATAAGAAAGAACGAAAATTCTCATATCTCTTATGAATTGATTTATACGCCTGAAATTTCATCGTACAAACTTTGAATTTATTTACATACATACAATACATACATACATACATATGTACACATATATATATATATATATATATATATATATGTGTGATGAATTTAATTATTCTTAAAGAATAACAAATGAAAACAATTTTACACGACAAGAAATTTTTCGTTCCTTTTAAATTATAATTTAAACAATTTATAATTAATTAATTTATGAGATCGTTTCTGATAAAAAGTATTAAAAAAAAAAAAGGGAGGAAAAAGCAGACGATTAGAGCGACGATAAAAAAAAAAAAGAAATGAATACATAAAGACTTTCGTTATAATTAATATCTATTGATTGACTTTAAATTATTAGAAAAATCTTGCGGAAAAAGGATCAAAAAAAAGAAGGAAAAAAAAAAAAGGAGAAGAAGAAGCAAAAAAAAATAAAAGAAGAAACGAAATAATAAAAAGGAAAGGCAAAGGAAAAAAAAAAGAAAAGAAAAGAAAAGAAAGAAATAAATATTAATGACGAAAATTGAAACTCGATTTCATTAAATCGTTATGACGAATTAAAAAAAAATTAATAAGATATATCAATAACAACGATCAATAATAACAGCAAATAAATAAATAAATAAGTAAATAAATGCACAAATACACAAATAAATAAATAAATAAATAATCCTACGATTTTATAAAAGAAAGAAATAAATATTAATAACGAAAGTTGAAACTCGATTTCATTAAATCGTTATGACGAATTAAAAAAAAATTAATAAGATATATCAACGAAAAACGACAATAACAACGATCAACAATAATAACAAATAAATATATAAATAAATACATAACTAAATAAATAAGTACTTAAGTAAATAAATAAATAGATCGATAAATAGATGCATAAATAAATAAATAATTATACAAATAAATAAATCAATAAATAAATAAATAAATAATCCTACGATTCTATAAAAGAAAGAAATTTTAACGAAAAAAAACGTATTGTATATTATTGTCGAAAAATTATAAATAACTAACGATAAAATAGAGCGTGTAACTTTTATTCGTATAAGAGGAAAAAATAAAAGAAAAAGATAAAAGTAAAAATAAATAAGAAAAGAAGAAAATGTAATCGAGTTTAGGAAAGATGGGAAACGAGGAGAGGTAAGAGGGTGGGAGGGAGGTAGGGAGGGAGAGAAAAGGAATGTCAATGGGTAAAACTCTCAGGTTACGATCTCGTTGCACTTTTTAAAAAAAAGTCTGTGCCGAGTTCACGATTTGCGTATGTTTGCATCGTATAATGGTGTAACATCTAAAAGAAGAAGAAAAATAAGAAGAAGACGTGGGAGAGGAGTTAAGGGTGGTTGGGGGTGTACATCCATTATTCAAGAATCTATGTATATATATATATATATATATATACGTATATATGTGTATATATAAACACACTTTACTCAAAGTACTCGTAAGCATCTTTCAGATTTGCGTTAAAAAGTCTAACATACAAATCTAGATACGTCTCTTGCATATTATAATTTGTCACCTTTGATCCCTAAAGGGTCGTTTATTAAAAATAGAAGAAAGAAATTCTTGAGAAAAAGGAAAATACAAAATAATCGACTGATGGTCGATCGTGACATCGCATTTTTTCCTTCCATTATCTCGTACATCGCATTTTTTCTTTTTTTTTTTTTTTTTTTTTTTTTCCCCATTTAGACACGAAGCGACTAATATTTCTTTAATCTTGTTTAATTTCTTCTTATTTGTTCTTTTGTTTTTTATTTTTGTTTATTTATCTATTTGTTTTGCTTTTTTCTTTTCTTTTCTTTTCTTTTCTTTTCTTCTTTTTTTTTTTTCTTGATAAATGCGGACGAGATATACTTTTTTGCTTAAAAAAAAAAAAAAAAAAAAAACACAAATCAAAAAGAAAACATCCATAACAGTTGTTTTGTATTAATAGTTATTTTTTTTAATTAATCCGAATTTTTTTATTCTTTTTATTTTTATTTTTTTTCTTTTTTCTCTTTTTTTTTTTTTCTTTCTTTTATTCGAAATATCTGCATCTACATTTTATTTATTAAATTGACTCATACATATATATATATATATATATATATATATATATATATATATATATATACACAAGAATCCGTATAAATTGAAATAATACAAATAATAATAATAATAATAATAACAATAATAATAATAATAATAATAATAATAATAATAATAATAATTGTAAAAAGAAAGAAAGAAAAAGATTCTATTGGTGGTACGATAGAAAAAAAAATTTTTATTATAATAAAGTATAAATAAAAATCATGTAAACCCTTAGATAAATCTTAGATAAATCTTAGATAAATCTTAGATAAATTATTATTCGTTTATCTTCGAATGACAACGAACGTGTTAAAATCTCTCCATTTGTATTTCAATCCCTATCTTTATCTCTATCTCTCTACGTACATGTTCCTCTACAAATGGGAAAGAAGAAAAGTCAAAAAAAAAAAACCGAAAAAAAGCAAGAAAAGAGAAAGAGAGAGAGAGAGAGAGAAAAGAACGAAGAAGAGGAGTTATCCTCGTTTGCGTCTTGACAAAGTAAAATGGGGACTTAAATCGAGTCGAGGAATGAATAAGTAAATTGAAAAAAAAAAAAGAAAAAAAAAAGAAAAAAAAGAGTAAATGAATAAGAAATTTCTTCAGACGTTTCTCTGAATCGGAGAAAAAAATAAAAAATATAAACGAAAGAAAAGGAAAGGAATGGAAAGGAAAGGAAAGGAAAGGAAAGAGAAAAAAAGAGAGAGAAGAAAAAAATACATTAGAATTCATTAGAAAGTGTGCTCACGTTGAAGATACTTTTACGATCTGAAATTTTATCGAAGAGTTTCTCTCTCTCTCTCTCTCTCTCTCTCTCTCTCCCTCTCGATCTCGAGTAAAAATGATTTAGATAAGAAATCCGACGATCAAGAAATAAGATATTTTCATCTAATAAATTTCTAATTCCCATTAACGAGTCAATCGTACGATCTCGTCGTTAAAACGATCTCTGGTTCTAATAAATAATGATTAATATATAGTTCGCGTTGATATATTATTCAGATATATACATTTTCTATTAATTCTGTTTTTTTTTGTTTTTTTTTTTTTTTTTTTTTTTTTTTTTTTTTTTTTTTTTTTTTTTTTTTTTTTTTTTTTTTTATCGAGATAAAATATTTATTTATTAATAATTCATATCATGGAACAATACGATCCGTATTTTGGATTGAATGAATGATTAAAAAAAAAAATTGACACGAAATATTTTTTGAAAACGACGATTACAAAATATTGACATAAATCTCTTTCGAAATTGTAATAATTTATTATTACTATACGCGCGACGTTGATTATTTCGTATTCATTTATAATATTTTTATATTCTTTACAATGAACAAAAAAATAAAATAACAATAATAATAATAATAATAATAATAATAATAATAATCATTGTTATAACTATTATTTTTTAAAATTATTAATTAAATTATACGTATTTTTATCATAACTGAAAATGAAAATTTGTAAACTCTTGCGAATTACCATTGATAATACTGATAATAATAAATAAATAATAATAATTTTTTAATAAATTAACAAACAGAGAGAGCGAGAGAGCGAGAGAGAGAGAGAGAGAGAGAGAGAGAGAGAGAGAAAGTAATTTTTAAAGTCCATTATTAATCGTATGAGAGAGAAAAGAGATTTTTTTGAT
The DNA here is from genome assembly GCF_912470025.1 of Vespa velutina. NCBI lineage: Eukaryota > Metazoa > Arthropoda > Insecta > Hymenoptera > Vespidae > Vespa > Vespa velutina. Next base: position 1,806,440 of record NC_062204.1, on the reverse strand, counting down.
GAGAAATAAAACGTAATTTTATTAATTGGATTTTTTTAGACATTGATAATTACTTCTCTCTCTCTCTCTCTCTCTTTTTCTTTCATTCTCCCTCATTCTCTTTCCTCCTCTCTCTTTCTATCTCATCCTACCTCATTCTCTCTCTCTCTCTCTCTCTCTCTCTCTCTCTCTCTCTCTCTCTCTCTCTCTCTTTCACTGTCACTCGTTCTCTCTGTCTCTATCTCTTTCTTTTACCAATAACCAATCAGTATTTCGATCTACTTCAGTCTCATAATCCGTGATCGACATTTTGATTTTATTCCCTATCATCTATTTCAAAGTAATCCCTCCTTCTTCTTTCTTTTTTTTTGTTTCCTCTTTCTTTTTTTATTGTTACTTTCTACCTCCTTTAATCTCCTGAACCTTCGAGATTATATTGATATAGGTATAGATATAGCATAAGTTAATGATACATGAACAATGCAGGACATGTTCATAGGATTAAAATGATATCGAAGATGTTCGGTATTATATTAATTTAATTAATACTAATTAGGTTTATTACGTATGAATGACATTGTATACGTGTACAGTATTATATTTATACGATTGAACATTTTGATAATATGTATTAAATGATATTGAATGGATTTATAATGTATAAACAATATCAAAGATCTTTATAATATTGAATTAAGATCCTTACGATTTTAATAGTTACTATTATTATTATTATTATTATTATTATTATTATTATTATTATTATTATTATTATTTATTAATTAATTAAAAAAAGAACTAGTATTATGATCATGATCATTATTGGTGTCATTTGAAAAGAAATTCATTTTTGTGCTAAATATTTTCATATCTTATTTATTTAATTAATTTTCTTATAATAAACAAAAAATTAAAATTCTTTTAATAATAATAATAATAATAATAATAATAATAATATTATTATTATTAATTAATTAAAAAAAGAACTAGTATTATGATCATGATCATTATTGGTGTCATTTAAAAAGAAATTCATTTCTGTGCTAAATATTTTCATATCTTATTTATTTAATTAATTTTCTTATAATAAAAAAAAAACTAAAATTCTTTTAATATTATTATTATTATTATTATTATTATTATTATTATTATTATTATTATTACGATCTATTATTTTTAATTATATACATAATATATTAATATACTCATTTGATATTATATAATATATTTAATTTATTAGTTATCCAATTAATAACATTATTAATTTTATTAAATACATATATATATATATATATAATTAATTAATTAACAAAATATAAAGAAAGAGAGAGAAAAAAAAAAGAGAGAGAGAAAGAGAGAGAGAGAGAGAGAGAGAGAAAATAATGTAGAAAAAAAAAATAAAATATAAAATAAAATATAAAATTAAAAAGAGAATTATATCAAAATGTCGACAGTATAAATGTAAAATTAATTTCAATAAATCAACAACATACTCAAAGTTATCCGATAATAAAACGAGGAATCAATGAAGCCAATATGTGTTGGCCATATATCTAAATCTATTATATTTATTATGTATATATATATATTTATACACACATACACACATATATATACGCACACATACATAAACACGTATATACGTACATACGTAGGTAGATATATGAAAAGTTATATAAACGTTTGTCATCTCATAAATTTAGTCAAATGAATATCCTGGCATCATATCTCGTGAAAGCTATCGTGTATTAATTAGCAATTGCCGCTTATCGCATATATTCTCTGCACGTATTGGCCTAATATAAGCTTCTTGCTTAATCAGCTTATATTACCTAGTATAGGCCTTCAAGCATATTTTGTTATACGTAACGGATCCCCTAATTTCGCATGAATAGTCATCTCGACGAAAATCAATCCGGAAATTATAATAATCGGTCTCGAATTAAAAATAATTTTAATTTTACCTTTTTTCTATTTTTATGATTATGTATATATATATATATATATATTTATTTATTTATTTATTTATTTATTTATTTATAATCGAAGAAAATAAAAAATTAGATTTGCTTTCTAATTCATGACTCGATTTAATTTTTTCTAAATTTTTTTCTTTTTCTTTTTCTTTTTTTCTTTTCTTTTTCCAGAAGATACTCAAAGACAATAAGAAGAAATAAGAATTAACAATCGTTTTGTGAAATCAGAATTGATTTGATAATATTGAAAATAAAAAGTGATTCATTTTATATATATATATATATATATATATATATATATATATATATATATTAATATTATTTCTCTTCTTAAAAATGATTAATTAATTATTAGATATTGTTATTGTTAGGTATTTGAAAAAATTCATTTTTATCGTCAAGAATATTGTTTCTCTCTTTCTCTCTCTCCCTCTCTCTCTCTCTCTCCCTCTCTCTCTCTCTCTCTCTCTCCGTCTCTCTCTATCGTCGCATGAGGTCTGATATTGAAAATAGAATTCTACAAAGTAAAGTTATTTTCGAGTTTCAAAATGCAATCGAGTCCATTGCATTACGTATCGCAATGTCCATCGATTTCAATCTATCTGATCTCAAACTGCTGAAGTATATACAGATATAAAATATATACACATATATAGATATAAATACATATACATACATACATACATACATACATACATACATACATATATATATATATATCGATAAACGTGTAATGATACTAGTGTGTGTGTGTATATATACACATATATAGATATTCATGTGTCTTCTATATCAAAACTTTTATATAAATATATATAAATATATATATATATATATATACATCGATAAAATATATACATAGATATAAATACACACACACACACACACACTTACACATATACACGTACGCACGTACATAAATATGTTCATACTGTATCAAAACTTTTCAATTTTTCTTTTGCCACTTGCAAAAAGAATATCCGACTTTTCTTCTGTTGAAATAAGTTTAGTTCCTCGTTCTCCTCGCAATAACCAATAAACTTTTCCACAAACTGTCAGTAATATTATAACCAACGAATCTGAACTTTGATGGTCAACTTGAAACTACTAGATACACTATATATATATATATATATATATATATATATATATATATATATCTTTATTTATTTTTCTCGAATTTATGTGAAGCCGCGAATTGATTTATCGACGTGTCTTCGATTCTCTCGATTGATAGAGGGTGGCTGGATGAATGATATTCGTGTGGAAGGGCGGTGGGATGGGCGAAAGTGGTGAAGGGATGGGGGGAAGTGATCAATTAAAAAATTCATTAGACCGTCAACGAATTTTTAACTTAAATCTAAATAATCCCGATTTCGATGATAACGTTGTGATTTTTATTAATGAAACGAAGAAAACAAAAATAATTATTCATTTGATATCATTCTCTTAACCATATGAATTTCGATTTGTTATCTCGAAGGATATGCCTTCGTAACAAAATTTTTGACTTTATCTCTCTCTCTCTCTCTCTCTCTCTCTCTCTCTCTCTCTCTCTCATCTGTGCACAAAAATTAGCCGTCGATCATCGGACACATCGTTTTGAAATTATACGAATGTAAAAGAAATATTTCGTCGAATGTGTCTTCGAGGATTATTAAGTTTGAAGGACGTATTTATAAAAAAAAAAAAAAAAAAAAATTGGAACGAAAGTTACTACTTTTTTCTTTCGCTTTTTTCACTTTTTACGCAGATTACGACGTCTGTTATTACGAAAAACCAAAGTGGACCGCGAAACGACCTCGAAACCTTTCATTCGATATAAAAAGAGAAAAAAAAGAAAGGGGGAGAAAAAAAGAAAAGAAAAATGAAATAACAAGAGTCATAATGATTACCTCTTGAAATTGCGTAGCTATTGTGCGAAATAACATTTTTGTCCCTGAAAAACGTCGCCTTTCCGTGATAAAACGAAAAGGAACGAAAACAAAAAAAAAAAAAAAAAAAAAAAAAAAAAAAAAAGAAAAATTGTACGAAGAGCTCGTTGATTATCGACACTTCTTTCTTTTCTTTCTTGTTTTTTTTTTTGTTTTTTTTTTTTTAAATTACGAAAACATCGGAGATATTTCGTCGCAAAATTTCGGGTTGATAAAAAGACAAAAAGAATCTTATGATGTTATGAAAGACCGGAATAAAAAGAAAAGAAAAAAAAAAAAAAAAACCCGATTTTCGATAAAAAATTTAATCGCTGTTCTATTTCTTTCTTTTTTTTTTCTCTTTCGAAATATGTGACGTGGAATATGTTGCCGTTATAAATAAAAGAAAAAAAAAAAAAAAAAAAAAAAAAAAAAGGAAAAAAAAAAACAAGAAAAGCAAAATATAGTTCCCTAATAAAAAGAGTCAAAGTGGATCTTCGAATAATCTCGATATTTTTCGTCCGATATAAACAAAAAAAAAAAAAAAAAAAAGAAAAAAAAAAAAAGAAAAAACTCCTCCCCATAAAAGTCGTAATATTTATCACTTTAAATCTGATAACTATTGTCTGAAAAAGTAATTTCATCCATGAAAATCTTGCATTATCGAGACGAAAGAAAAGAAAGAAAAAAAGAGAGAAAAAACAGGGTAGTATCAAAAGTTGCTGCTGGTTATCGAAACATTTTTGTTTTTCTTCTTTTCCCTTTTTCTTTTTTTTTTTTTTTTTTTTTTTTTTTTTTTTTGAAATTACAAAATCGCAAGAGATATTACGAAAATTTCGAAAGAAAAATTGTGAAAGGTGGATAAGAAAAGAGAAAAAAGAGGAAAACTATTTTCGAGATAATTCAAGGGCTTCTTTTTTTCTTTTTTTTTTTTTTTTACGTAGGACGTGTTTACCATCTGCCATTTTTTTTTCTTTTTTCTTTTTTTTTTTGTTTTTCACATAGAACATATTTGCCATTACAAAAAGAATTTTAAGTTCGTATGTAATAAACCAAAGTAGAGTCGCATGATATTTTGCGTTCGATGAAAAAAAAAAAAAAAAAAAAGAAAAACGAGAAAAAAAAAAGGAAAAAAAAGGTGGAAAAAAAACAGAAAAAAAAGAAAAAAAGGTCTGTGATACTCGTAAGCTTGAAATCGGATAACTATTGTGGTGGGAAAAAAAAACTCGGATAAAAATTGTGGTGAAACTGTTATGTTTGGTCGAAATAAAAATTTGGGTAACGCTTTACCGTGAACACAACATCCGATTATACGTATACATGTTATACAGATGTGCATGTTTCTATGTGTGTGTGTGCCTGCGCGCGCGCGTATATGATAGAAAAAAAAAAAAAAAAGAAACAAGAAAAAATACGCAAATATCATTTTCAAATAGAATATCGAAAGTAAACTTATCTATAGAATATAGGATTCGTGTATCTATCGATAGACTTTCAATCTACGTAATACATACTATGTACAATAGATTTATATACACACATTTACGTACATATATATATATATATATATATATATAATATATATGTATCTTTTGTTCTACTCGTTTTACCCCCACTCCTATTCACATTTTATATATATTTATACTATACTTTTTATACACATATATATATATATATATATATATATATATATATATATATATGATATATGTATGATGTTCGAATGGTTTTGAAACTATTAGAAACGATGAATAATGGACATTGGACAGTCGATGTTGTTTCGATACGATGTGAACGCAAGAATGATTTCAGATGCGTACGATAGCACGTTGAATGCAAAACTAAAGAGGATCTGAGAAGAATAGTTTTAAATTGAAAAGAGATAGTTAATGGTAGAAATGTAGGGGTGAGATGGTGAGAGAAATTTAGTACTTATACGCTTTCGACAATGATAACGAAAAGTTACGGGTAACTATTAATACTTTTAATTTAATGTTAGTGTGATAATATAATAAATAACAAAAAAAAGAAAGAAATTTGTAAACATTATTAGATTGTTATTGTTTTTATTGTTGTTATTGTTATTATTATTATTATTATTATTATTATTATTATTATTATTATGGTAATTATTAATATGATGACTTTTAATAATTTTTTTTTGAATTCTTTGATAATAATAATTAATCCTTCAATTACATGATCACGTAATAATTTATTATTATGTTATATATTGCATCGTGTGGAACAATTCGTAGCCATTTTTCTTTTTTCACTTATAGAATAAAATTTATGTTATCTTTACCTATATATATACATACACACATAATATATATATATATATAATATATACATATATACATATACTTGGATATCATAAAAATCGTGAATAACAAAAATATTTTAAGATAAAATATTATAAAAAAAAATATATTATATATATTATATATATAATACTGTATATATAATATTATATATAATATTATATGTATATATATATATATATATATATATATGTATATTTATTCTCTTTTAATTATGTACGTCATGCATAAATTACATTTAATATACGAATTTATATAAAGCGTTAGAGAGTTTACATTAGATCCAAAGAAAGAGAGAAAGAGAGAGAGAGAGAGAGAGAGAGAGAGAGAAGAAGAAGGAGAGAGAAAGAGAGAAAATAAGACGAATAAGGGATGGAGTGGGGTTAGGGGGAGAAGATGAGGGTGATGTCTGAGAAGCAAAATTGAATCTGTGTCGCTGACAGCATAATTCTTCGTATAAATATGGCGAAGGAAAAAATTGCAAGTAGAAAAATTTACGTAGATTTAGATGTGGATGGGTTGATGATTGGGTGGGTATGGGCAGAGATAAATATCGATTGAGATTCGATCTACGTTGTTAATTGCTTGCCAACGTTAAAAGGAAAAAAAAAGAAATTAAGAAAGATATAAGAAATAAATAAATAAATAAATAAATAAATAAATAAATAAATAAATACAAAGAAAAATCGTTCGTTCGTTCGTTCATTCGTTCGTTCGATTGTATTTATCGAGTATAAGAAAAAAAAAAAATAATAATAATTCCATCAAATACACAGTTTCAATAAATTTTGATCGATGTGTAGATTTAATTAATATATAAATGTATATATATATATATATTTATTTATTTATAATTATATAGGGTGTCCCTGAAGAGTATGATCAATACTTCAGGAACGTATCTCATGATGTAATACCTAAGGACAATTATTAGCAATGTTTAATATTACTTTCAAATTTGCTAAATAAAATATTAATAATTTGTATTTAAAAAATGTACAAGCTTAATGTAATATTTAATTTGAAAAAAAAATGTTGAAGAAAAATAAAAACAGAAATAAAGTCAATTTACTGTTCCATTTGTACTTGATTAAAGAAAAAAGAAATCGATTAAATGTTTGAAAAGACATGTGGAAGATAGCTTTAACACTCGAATCCAAGAGTAAATCATTTAATTCCTAAATGTGAAAGATTATTACGTGCCTGAATTCAGAATTAATGTGTTGGATAAATACATGAGTAAATGAAAGAGAGAGAAGAAAAGAGAGAGAGAGAGAGAGATTGAAAATTTCGAAAAATCAATTGAACAAAAAGTAATCTGATTAATAATCATAGATTATGTTTAATTTAAATAATTATTAATACCGTTTATAATTATTAATACATTATCAATAATATAAAAAAAAGAAATATATATATATATATATATATATATATATATATATATACATTTATATTTATAAAATATACACGTTTCTAGGCGACATACAAAAATTTTTAATTATATTACTATTTCTTATTATTTATCGAAATCCAAACTTTTCTCGTAGATAATTATTATTAAAAAAATAAAAAAATAAAAATGAAATAAAACTTTCATAATATTCGCAATATTCTACTATTCAAAATACACATTTAACACGTACGAAATACTTGGAATAACGTAATATAGTAGTTGATCTAAACCAATATGCCATCTAACTTTCTAACAATGGCTATATTTCTACGATACATCCAAGAAACAATATACATATTATTTATGGGATATATATCATTTCTCTAAATATTTTGCATAACATATGTACACACATATATACGCGTATGTACATAAATATATATACATATTGTACAGTTGTGTATATATATATACACAAACGCACACACAAATAAGCAAGCGAACAAAAAAACAAACATATACAATGTGTCTCAATTTAAAAGATCCAACTAAATATTTCCAATCCAATTTGATTTGATTAACAAATTTCATAGATGTCGCTTTTGTCGAGATACAAAAATTCTAACAATTTTTTTATCTTTCTTTTTTTTTTTTAATTCATTCATTCATTTATTCGTTCGTTCGTTCGTTCATTCGTTCATTCAGTTATTTGTTTCGAATATGTTCATACATTTTTGAACTTGGGATCATCTGACATCAATTGATTTCGATGTTTGTTAAATTTCAAAAGAATTGGTTAAACATCATGGCGGCCATAACTCAATAAAATATCGATAATAAAAATAAATTGTAAATAATTATCAGATTAATATTAATCATTATCTATTTAGAATTATCATTAAATATTTTTCATTAAATGAGAAAGATCATTTTCCATTGCAAAAGAAAAAGAAAAAAAAGAAAATAAATTGTTATGACAATTCGTATCTCGACGAGAGCGCCCTCTACGCGAACTACATATTACATTTCCCTCCATTTTGAAATTCGAACAACTTTTATTCGAAACATTTGTTTTCTGAAAATAATTATGGGATCGGAGATATATTATATAGTTTAAAACAGAACATCCTATATATATATATATATATATATATATATATATATCTACATGCTTAATAAATAAAATATGTTGATTTAGGTGTCACGTGATATGACAAAATGGTTGACATTTACTTGAAAAAAAAATTCGACAAAATTCGATGTTTCATGAAAATGTTAGTTTCAAATTGATCGATAGAAAAGATTTCAAAAGGGTCCTTCAAAGGGTGTTTCATGAAAATGTAAATAAAATGCTAATACAATTCCATATCAAATTCATGCGGTCTTTTTTGCTCAGATACACATAGACAGACGGACAGACAGACAGATAGACAGACAGAAAGACAGACAGACATACAGAGACACAGACACACACTCGCTCGCACATGCGCTCATATACGTATGTAGAAAAAATACGAAGAATATTTTTCTTTTTCATCCTTTTTATCATCCTTTGTGCCATTCCTTTTCTTTTCAGTTTCTTATTTTGTTTCCTCGATAATTTTGTTGCTTGTTAGAAAAAGAAGATACTAAAATCAAAAAAAAAAAAAAAGAAAGAGAGAGAAAAGAGAAAAAATGAAGAACGAAAAAGAAAAAAAGGAAAGGAAAAGAAAAGAAGTAAAAGAAAGTTCTGATATCATCATTGCTCATGCATTGTCGTGATTGAAAAATAGTACCCGGGGTAACTTGATATCTAGACTCCATGGGAATAATATTCGAGGATTCTTCTAGGGATTTTCTTGGAGTTTTCTAGGACATTTCTAAGGTTAGAAATATTTGATCGATTTTTCTTATCGGATATATTAGTCAGAGAAAAAGGTCTGACCACGGACTTTTATTTAAAATCACTATAAATCTATGAAGTAATATCGATCTAATATCTTTTCGACACGCATACACGATAAATCAGACATTGGTTCGTGGGAAATGATTTTTAGTTTTATTTTTCTTTTTTTTTATTTCATATTAATTACTTATAAATGTTTTTCGGGATAATGAAATTTCAAGAGGTTTATCATTGCCAGTAAATAAATCACATAAATCGTATTATATGGTATGTTAAATATTATTATTAAAATCTTATATATATATATATATATAAATTTTTATATTTATTTATACTTTTATTTAAATACATACATATATACATATAAATTTTTATATTTATTTGCATTTTTACTTAGATACATATATATGTATATATAAATATGTATATTGATTTTTATATTTTTATTTAAATACATACATACATGTATATATATATATATATATATATATATATGTGTAAAATTTTTATATAATTATTTATTATGTATATATTATGTAAATATAATTTTTTTTCTTATATTCTATATTCGTATATTCTATAAATTTTGTATGTATAAAAATAAATATACCTCTAAATAAATATATAAATACATTCATATATATATTAAAAAAAAAAAAAAAAAAAAAAAAGAAAAATCGACATAAAAATACTATAATAATTCGAATGATTATTCACTCGTATTATTCTCACTAGTGCATATTCTTGCAAATTTATAGAAGAATCATGACTGGCAGACAGTTCTTTATGTTTTACCGTTCAACAGTTTCAACGATCAATCATTGTCCTTAGCTAAACTAAACTTAATTAAGTACGAACCCCGTACTGAATTATTCATTCACCGTCAGCTTTTGAATATCTGTCTGTCCTTCTACTAGCTTATAAACGATACCTTTACGTGAAATAAACTGGCTAAACGTAGAGACTCATTGCATTTATGAAATTCTTAGAGAAATTTTAAACATTTGTTGAAGAAGGAGACAGACAGACAGACAGACAGACAGACAGTGAAAAAGAAAGAGAGAGAAAGAGAGAGAGAGAGAAAGAGAGAGAGTGAAAGAGAATAATTACTATCAAATTTATGGAATGTTTTGATAATCTTTTTTTGCCCTTTTTCTTTTATTATGAAATGATTCTGATGTTAGATCGAAAAAAAAGAAATAAAGAAGTGCAAATATTTTTTAAATATTATTGTCATATACTTCAATACAGCGTTGATCTTTTATTGTATTTCGTTATTCTTCGAAATTATTTGAAGATGTTAGAAAGATGTAAAAAAAAAAAAAAAAAAAAAAAAAAACAAAAAACAAAAGAAAAAGAATAAAAAAAAACAAAAATTGTAAAAAAAATTTCAAACAATATCATAGAAAAATATTTTTATAAATTCTAACATGCGTATTACATTATAGCCAATTCGATGATAGGAAAAGAAAAGGAAAAAAAAGAAATATAGAAAGAATAGAACTCAATTTATTGTACAAAAAAATATCCAATTCGATAAAAATTTCTTTTTGATCTAACTAAAATAACACATCGAGAGAGAAAAAGAGAGACAGAGAGAGAGAGAGAGAGAGAGAAACAATACATATAGATATTGCAAAGATAGTAAGAGATTTGAAAAAAAAAAATATCAAACACTATTACACACAAAAATATTACAAATTCTGACACACATATGTTACGCAATTAGCAAATTGAATACTAGAAAAAATGAATATATATATATATATATATAAAACAATTATCTCAGTTTATGTCTAAAAACGTGCAGTAGTATAATATAGTACTTTGAACAAAAACTTCTCTTTGATAGAAAGGAATTAAAAAAAAAAAAATAAATAAATAAATAAAAAACAAAATTTAAAAAAAAAAATATATATATATATATATCTATAAAAAGAATCTTATAAAAAAAAATGTATAAAAAAGAAAAAATATATGGATATTACAAAGGACAAAAGAAGACTTATAAAATTCATCAGAAATATTGAAAATCCTAACAAAACACGCGTTTGTTAGATATATTGACCGATCCAATAACATTAAGAATAATATCCATAAGAATAATAACAATAAGAAATATAATAGTAACAACAATAATGATATTAATAATAATAAAAGAAAAAAAAGATTAAATAAATTTAAATAAAACAAAATTGTCAATTTACTTAATACCTACAATTTGCAGTAATAATATAATATTTTCAAAAAAGAAAGATTTACTCTATTTAATGCAAACTAAGAAGAGAAACAACTGAAAACACAAACACACACACACACAGAGAGAAAGAGAGAGAGAGAGAGAGAGAGAAATAGAGAAGAAATTAATGGATTCTGATGTTGCCTCGCGATGCAATAATGCTAGCTTACAAATGCATCAACGCATCGTTTCCTCGAAACGTCGTTTACTATCTGCTTCATCATGATAAATGAAATGAACTGTCCAGCCCATTAGTCATTCCACTTATTGTTTACCTGAAACATTTTGATCATGATCTCCTCTCTCTCTCTCTCTCTCTCTCTCTCTCTCTCTCTCTCTCTCTCTCTGATTCATTTTCTTCCCCAAATATCTATCTCTATATTTATATATCTAACAGATAGATACGTACAATATGTAATATTAAAATGAAGATAGGAAAACTTGAAGTAGAACTTTAATAGAATAATTACCATAAAATTTTCCTACGAATTTTCATTAAATTCAAGGGAAACATTTTCACAATCATGTGAAAACCTCCATGGATTAGACAGTAAACGCCTACACTCGTGATCACCTATTCCCCTATGTTTGAATAACCTCTCTCTCTCTCTCTCTCTCTCTCTCTCTCTCTCTCTCTCTCTCTCTCTCTCTCTCCCCCCTCCCCCCCCTCCCTCTCTGTCTCTCTTTCTCTCTATTTATCTATCTATTTCTCTCCATTTCTATCTTCATGTCTTTCTCTTCCCTCATTGGTAATCAGCAAATACTAATCAGTTGAATAAATTTCAATTAAATAATAATTGATCGTTATTTCATAATTATTCAATTAATTAAATAACATATTTAATTAATTAATTAATTTAATTTCATAATCTATTAATGAACGAGTAATCGAAATTTTTGTATTTTAACTTAATTATGATTTAAATCAAGGATAAGTTCCCCCCCCCCCCCCCCCCCCCCCAATCTCTTCACCTTACCTTTTTGAAGACATTTAAATGAAGATAATGTAGAATGGAAAAAAAAAAAAAAAAAAATTAAAAAAGAAAACTAAATTTTGCTCTTCCTTTTGTTAATATGATACAATTCAATAATTATCGCAAAAATACGATCTCGTTCGTATAATTTTATTATTTACATTATATAAATATATATATATATATATGTATGTATATTTATATAATATGTAATATTTATCAAACAATTATGATAAAAATTCGATCGTGATAATTCGATCGTCATTACGTATACTTATTTTCTCGTAATAATATCGTAATTAAATAAGATCATTAAATTAACACAAGTATAATATATGTTCATTAAATAAATACAAGTATAATATATGTTCTCTTTTAATCCAATTTTTATATACATTCTTACGTTATAAACGTAAAATCGTTTCATTCGAACAAAATTAATATATTTAGCTATACATATACTTAATTAATATTAAATATTAAATATATTTATATATATATATATATATATATATATCTGATATTAATTCTAATATAATTAAAGATATTATCCTTAATATGAATTCAAAATTATACATAATTAATGTCAGATGTAAATTTTTCTACAAAGATAAAATGTATGTACCATTATTATTAATAAACAAAGAAACTAACAAAAAAATAAATACAATATATGTATTATATATATATATATATATATTCTTTTTTAAAGAATCCTCTCTCTCTCTCTCTCTCTCTCTCTCTCTCTCTCTCTCTTTCTCTTTCTCTATCTTTCTCTCCTTTTTATATTTATATTATATTTAAAATTTGAACGATTTATTAATTTGCTTTATAAACAAATTAATATCGTTCTGTATGAAAAAAATAGAAAGAGAATAAAAGAGGAAGAGATTAGGAGAGAGAGAGAGAGAGAGGGAGAGAGAAAGAGAGAGAGAGAAAGAGAGAGAAAAAGATAGAAATGTACACGTACAACAGCTGTTACCAAGACATATGATTTATGATTTGTTCGTGTTAAAGAAAATCATTTCCACTTGGAAGAATATATCTGTAACAACTACAGCGAGATTACCGGGTAAAAAGAGTATACTTGAATGAACGAAAGGAACAAAGAGAGAAATATATAGATAATAAAAAAAAATGAAAATAGAGATAGATAGAGAGAGAGAGAGAGAGAGAGAGAGAGGGAGAGAGAGAAATATAACATGTGTCCAATTACGTAAGAACATTTTTATAGTCACAGTACACCAGGGATTTTAACGATGATTAAAGCACCAGTTTCATATGCGTTTCTTTCTCATCTCAAACTGCTCTACTTTTTTTTCATTTTCTTTTTTCTTTTTTTTTTCTCTCTTTTTTTTTTTTCTTTTCTTTTATTTATTTACCCTTTTTTGCCGGTTTTTTCCCATCCTTTTCTTGTTTCTTTATTTTTTTTTTTTTTGTGTTTTATTTTTTATCTTTTTTACTTCGTTTTTCCCCCCCCCCTTTTTTTTTTTTTTTTAAATCCCTCGCAAAACGTGAACGAGCTTCACGTTTTTTTAAAGAACTTTACGTAATATGTTCTTTTATCTATTTATCTATCTATATATATATATATATATATATATCTTTTTTTTTATTATTATGCATCGCTTATCGTCGACAAAAAATAGATTAAAGATGTATCCTGTTGGAAAATATTATATTCCATTATTTCTATTAGTTGATCGTGATGAATGTATATGTCTGCATTTAGATATGAATTTACCTTTTTATCGATCTATATATGTATGTATGTATGTATGTATGTATGCATATACGTATATATGTATTAATCACATTTATTCATTCCAATTAATTAACTTTTATAGAAGATAGATATTTTCTTTTTTTTTCCCCTTCTTTCTTTTTTGCTTTTATGGAGATTTAATTAAAATCGAAGTTATTGACTACCACTAATAAATTTATATATATATATATATATATTATTATTATTATTATTATTATTATTATTATTATTATTATTATTATTAATCATATTTATTCGTTTGTCTAAAATCTCAATGTGACTTTCGTCGAGATAAATATTTTTTTTTCTTTTCTTACGAAAAATTAATTAATATCAAAGTTATCGATAACTCTTGATTATCTTTACTTTTTCTCTTTTCCTTTTTTCTTACTTTCTCTTTTCTCTCTAACGGAAAATTAATTTATATCAAAATTATTGATTGCTACGTCATACTTAGTTAAGTATGTATATGAGCATATTATGAAGATGAAAGACTAAGATTTATGAGAGTCCAATCTCATGATAAAAGATTAAAGATTATTATTAAAATTGAAATTAACCTGCACGATTGACGTTCAGAGAATTTGTAGAAAAAAAAAAAAAGAAAAAAAAATAAAAGAAAAAAAAGAAACAAGAACAAGAAAAAGAAAAAAAATAGGAACGAAAAAAATTTTGATCGAATAAATTTTCAATAAATTTCAAAATTAAGAATGAACATTACTTTATGTTTTTGTGAAATGTTTTTTATTTTGTGTGATGATGTTAATGAGATTAAGAAAAAAAAAAAAGAGAGAGAAAGAAAAAGAAAAGATTTTCATGAATTCATTCGATTGATAATTATATTATCTCGGATTAATACAATTGTGATTAGTATCGATTAGAAATTTCTCCATAGCGATGCTATTATTTATTCCTCGTGTTAATCTTTTTCATCTCTAAATAAACAAGTGTACCCAACAACATCTATCATAATCTGTTTATCATACTCATGCGTACGAGATCATTGAGTACACAAAAGCTAAGCCGAACTGACAAGTTCTGAATGTTTCAAAATATCTCTCTATCGATATGTTCCATCAATCGAAATTTCGATCTATTTCGAATCACAATATCGTCAAACACAATTTATTCTTAATGATTTTACGTCGAATATTTCTTCGTTTATTTATGATTAATGTAATAATTAAAACGATAAAAAAATTAATTACTTATTGTATGTTGTGTGATAACGTTCAAGAAGATTAAATATAAACAACAACAAAAAATAAATAAAAGAAATTTGTGAAAGAGTTTTTTTTCTAAATTGATAATTATGATTATCATATGACCGATTAAAAATAAAAAAAATATATATATATATACATAAACGTTCATGAATTAAAACAAACATTTCATCAAATTTTTCGATTGATAATTATTATTATTATTATTATTATTATTATTATTATTATTATTATTATTACTATTATTATTATTACTATTATTACGTAAACATTAATAAATAAATACGTAGATGAACGTAGTATATAAAATTCAGTTGAATAATTGAAAAAAAAAGTTTCACTCGATTCGATTTTTCGATCGATAAAAATTATTATTACAATAAAAAGTAAACAATAACAAACAAATAAGTAGACAAATATTGTATAAAAAAAAAAGATATTCATAATATAAATTCAGAGATTTCATTGGATCCATATTTCTTAGTTATTACATACACACACATACACACACACATAAACACACAGCGGGGGGTGAGTGCACGTGTACGTTCGTATATACGTACACACACACACACAAACATGTATATACACATAAGTATGTACAGGATGTACCATGAATATATATTTATATAAATCTATTTTTAAATCCTAACCATTAAAATATTTCATACTTATTCTTACTCTTGGACAATTTAATTAATAATTATAATTATTTATTACCATTCACATATGCGAACGATAATTAATCGAGACGTTCCTAGGATAAAGAAATTAAGATTTTTTTTTTTTTCTATCAATAAATAGTCCAATACCTTTGGTTGATATCAAAGAGAGAGAGAGAGAGAGAGAGAGCGAGCGAAGGAAAGGGGGTGAGACAGGGGGTTGTTGAACGATTAGAAGGGGTGAGTAAAGTGAGCCGGGTTCGTGCTTTGGCCGGCAGCTTGGCGCCGTGAGAACCGATTAACAGCCACTGGCGTTAATGGATTTAACGCGTAAGAGCCCCTGGTTATCATCGGGGTTATCGTCCCTCTCCCCCTCTGCTCTTTCCCCAGCCTCTCATTCACCTATCCTTGTCACTACGTACGTACGTATGTATATATTATTCAATCTGAACGTGTATATTCAATATCAATGAAAATTATCGAGAAAATCTGACGAAAACAATATCTCGACGTATTAACATATACATATGTATATATATATATATATATATATATATATATATATATGTATAAATATTATCTAATTCATCAATATTAACAACTTTAATATCGTAATTAAACACGTACGAATTTGACAAATTTAATCGGACGATCTCATTCTCTTTTTTATTTTTTTTATTTAGCAATATTTTTTTTTTTTTTTTTATGGTCATGAGTTATTAATTTGAATCAAACAAAAGATTTAATTTTTGTATGTTTTGTTATTATTATTATTATTTTTTTTTAT
>NC_062204.1:1761817-1784317 GCF_912470025.1 Vespa velutina | reverse complement strand
AAAACAATAAAAGTATTATCATTTACATATGTATAAGATATGTATAAGTGTGATGATAATTATATATCGAGTATTCAAATACATATTTACTACCTTTTTTATGGGTGTATATATGTACATCTGTATACGTGCGTATGTTTGTATGTGTTGCGTTAAATTGTCTTCTGTTCAATTATTAATTTAAAGTATTCTTTTCTTTTCTATTTTTTTTTTTTTTTGTAAATTTAATTTAACGTCAAATTATTTATTTTATATATATATATATATATATTTTTTTTTTAATTAAGAAATTTAATTTAACACTAAATAGTACCGTTTATATTATATATGATTATATATATATATATTTATTATTATTTTTTTAAGTTAATTAATTATTAATATTATTATTATTGTATATAAACATCTATTTGGTAAAAATAATTTGTTAAAAGGCTAAAATTTTCATGGAACCCATTATTAATTATTATATCTATTGTATAATAATTATTATATTTATTGTATAATATTATTTTTTTTTAATTAATATCTATTATTATTATTATTATTATTATTATTATTATTATTATTATTATATTTCTTTTGTGTGATAATTTTGAGAGAAGTTAAATTTTCATGCAACGAATGTCTAAGTATTCATACATACATACATACATACATATATATATATATATATATATATATATATATATATATATATATATATATATAAGTAAAAATAATAAGCATGAATACTTATATATATAATCATTAAATCATATATATAAATATTCATAGTTATTATTCATACTAAATATCCATACTTATTAAATCGACATAGATACTCGGTTATTCTTTAAATATTACTATTATTATTAAGTACTATTATACATTATTATTAATATTATTATTATTATTATTATTATTATTATTATTATTATTATTATTATTATTATTATAATTATTATTATTATAATTATATAATACTTCTTCGAAAAATTTAACAATTAATTCGAAACGTTTAATGCGCCATTGTAAGTTTTAACAAGTTTAAAAAGGAAAATTCAAAACTATAACGATGGAACATTTTAAAGTGAAAAAAAAAGAAAAAATATAAAAAACGAGGAAGAGAAGAAGAGTCCAACGATTAATGGACTTCTTCTTTTCACGACGATGTTTTTCTTCATTTCTAAAGTGCAGTTTCTAAAGGGACGACTATTTTTGGACGTATGGTAGAGGTGATTTACACAAAAGAACACGAGAGAGATAGATAGAGATAGAGATATAGAGATAGAGAGAGAGAAAGAGAGAGAGAGAGAGAGAGAGAGAGAAGACAGAAAACGATGCATGTTGTGTTTCCTACAGAATGTAAAGAAAAATTTACAGCGGCATTGATGTTAGACCAGGCGAGAAAACAATTTGATAGAAACGAGTAAAAATTGCTAGGAGACAATTTGACATATTTTAAAATTACTATTATTTTCACTCTACTTACTATCTTTTATTATTTTTTTTTTTTTTTCATTTTCTTTGTGTGTGTGTGTAAAAGTATCTACATGTATCTTATAAGGAAAAAAAAGGAATGGCAATAATATTAATTTTCATTTTATTTTTACGAGGGAGATAATTTAATTTTTCGTATTTCTTTAAAATAAGAATAATAATGTGATATAATAAAATATTATAATAATAATAATAACGATATAAAATAATACAAATGTAATAATAATTATGATATAACGAAATAATAGTGATTTGGTATATATTATTATTATTTTTATTATTAGTATTATTATTATTGTTATTGCTGGTATTGTCGTTGTTATTATTATTATTATTATTATTATTATTATTATTATTATTATTATTATTATTATTATTATTATTATTATTATTATTATTATTGTTATTATTATTATTAATGTATGCAATAATAAAAATAGTGTTTAATTATTACATTTTAGTATATCATTATTAATATACTTTTATAATATTAATATACTCTATCATTATAATATGTATTATACTATATAGTTTTAATGTACTATTACTAAATTACAGTACTATTATATAAAATATACTTAATAGTAATTTTTTTACAATATAGATAATAATTCAATATATTATTATTATTATTAAGATAGTAATTAAAAAAGAAAAGTATGAATTAGTTCAAACATATACTATCCATGTAAATTAATTGATAGGTATATAAATTACAAAAAAAACTTTTATTTTTTTCTTTTCTATTTTTCTTTTTTTTTTTTTTTTTTTTTTTTTTTTAATGAATCAATTTATCATAAAAAAGAAAAAGAAAAAGAAAGATAAATGACGTCAGTCATGAATCATTAACAATAGATACATCCCACATTCATTGAAATGATAAATCTAATTCGACGAAATAAGATATGTGATATAAAAAAAAAAAAAGAAAAAAAAAAAAATAAATAAATAAATAAATAAATAAATAAACAAATAAATACAATAACAGAAATAAAAACAGAAACGAACAAAACAAAGAATAAATAAATCTGAATCCAGGAATGGAATGGTCGATGGAATGGCAGCTATTTGAGGGGTACATCATGATGACCATTAAAGAGAATGAGAGAATGAGAGAAAGAGAGAGAGAGAGAGAGAGAAAAAGGATCAATAGAGCGAGAAAGAGGAACATCGATCTTTCTTCTAACGAGATGTTGTTGCATCTGTGTCGTCCCAACTTCAGCCCTACTAACATTGGCCCCTATCAACAAAAATCTCGAAAGTTTTAACGTAGATATGACGTTCGATACGTCATTTACGCTTGACTACCATAATTTATAACGTCTATGGTAGTTTATCCCAGGATACATGTCGAATCATTTTTGATATATATGACATATACATACATACGTACGTACATCCATCCATCCATACATATTTATATATATAAAATATATATATATATATATATATATATATATATATATATATATATGTAATAGTTCGAATAAGATATTACAAATGAAATTTATGTGTAAAAAAACAAAAAAAAATGGAAATATTTCTATCTCGAAATTGTTAGAAAATTATTTATATTTATTATTATTATATTATAAACATTTAAATAAATATATGTATATATACCATTTAAAAATATTACATATACATATATACATATGTGTATATATATATATCATACTTTTAATTTATAAATATATATACTGTTTATCATTTATATATCATCCACTTCTCTCTCACTCTCTCACTCTCTCTCTCTCTCTCTCTCTCTCTCTCTCTCATCTACTTTATTCTAAGATTTTTTACGTCCTTGTAAATTCTCGCATTATAGTCGACTCGAGTTTTATACTCTTCTCTCTCTCTCTCTCTCTCTCTCTCTCTCTCTCTCTCACTCTCTCTCTCCCACTCGTTTTTTCTTTTATCTTTATCTATCCATCTCTTTTTAACATTCTTTCTAAGACAGAAAAGAACGCTCATACGTAATGGATATTTAGAGGCTCGTTAACGATGAAAATAAGTTTGTATGGTATATCCGTTTTCAAAGTTACGCACGTTACCTTCTCGACGTAATTGTAAAATATTTCCTATAATCAAGCTCTAAGTTATGCGTTCGTTGAAAATTCTAAATGAACGATAATTAATTATCAATTCCACACATGTGTCCTTTCGTCTCTCTCTCTCTCTCTCTCTCTCTCTCTCTCTCTCTCTCTCAAACCTATAAAAAATGGGCCATTTCATTAATTTCCATACCAATAGAAATGGGATGGATTTGAAGGAGACTTTTTCTCTCTCTCTCTCACTCTCTCTCTCTGTCTGCTTTTTTTTATCATTTTTGTGACTTTTTACTCAAAAAAAAAAAAAAAAAAAAGAAAAAAAAAAAAAAAAAAAAAAAAAAAAAAAAAAAAAACCGGGAATAGCCCGAGGTATATGAATCTTTTCTGGAAACGCTGGTTTTTTATTTATTTTTTGTTTTCTTTGGTTTTTTTTTCCCCCACGGAATTAAAAGAGGACCTTTGAAATAATTTTACGACTATGGATAAACGAGAGAAAATGGAGAAAGAACAGATTGGGAAAGAAATGTAAAAAGACGAAAAAAAGAAGAAGAAGAAGGAGGAGATAAAAGTAGAAAAGATGAAAAAATTAATTTATGCATTTGTACAAATATTTCTTAACAAATAATTTATTTATGAGGTTTTCTATTTTTTCCGCAACATTTTTGTTTCACGTGGCTGCTTAATCTCTTTAAATTTATGCAACTACATGAAATCGTATTTTCATCTTAATAATATATTTAATAATAGATTAATAATTGTATATTATTCTATAACGTGAATTAATTATCATTAAAAAGATATAATAGAATGTTATATATTTTTAATATAATTTAATAATAATTTTGAATGTATATTATTAATATATGTATATATATATATATATATATTATTATAAATAATAATAATATACGTATAAAAAATAAATGATAGTATGTAATAATAATAAATACTAATTAAAAAATAATATCAGTATATATAGATATACTACCAATTACAAAAAAAAAATAATAATAATAATAAATATATCACAGTTCTCCTAGATTACTCAAAAAAAAAAAAAAAAAAAAAAAAAAAAAAAAAAAAGCAAACAAACAAAACAGAACAAAACAAAACAAAAACAAAAACAAGAAAGAAAAGGAAAATAAGAAGGAAAAGAAAAAGAAAAACAAAAAGAATCACAAGTTGTTCTTAGAAATTATACAAAGAAAAAAAGAAAAAAGAAAAAAAAAAAGATAAATAAATGAATAAATAACTAAAGAAAGAAAGAAAGAAAGAAAGAAAGGAAACGAGCAAACCAACGTAACAAAATATAAAACAAAAATGAGAAAGGAAGAAATAAAAGAAAAGAAAAATGGATACGA
The DNA here is from genome assembly GCF_912470025.1 of Vespa velutina. Taxonomy (NCBI): domain Eukaryota; kingdom Metazoa; phylum Arthropoda; class Insecta; order Hymenoptera; family Vespidae; genus Vespa; species Vespa velutina. Next base: position 1,779,423 of record NC_062204.1, on the reverse strand, counting down.
AATTGTTAATGAAAATTCTAAATAAGAAAATGTTAAAAATAATGAATGCGAATAATCGAGAGCAATCGATACGACGACGAATCCCTTAATCTCATCGGTTATATAAAGTTACCGATTATTATCAGAATGAGCTCGTAAAATTTCTTAAATAATTCGTATAATTCGATTTTAAGTAATATCGTATTTTAGAACGTTATACTACGTATAATAATCTATAGGAATGAACATTTTGAGTATGGAGTACGGGTACGAATTTGAACGCGCGTATTAAACGCATAGTTATGCGGACCAAAGTTCCAAGTCCCAACCGTTCCAGAGAAATGCCGACACGGGACACGGGACGAGACGTGGAGGGGAGGTAGGAATCGAATGAGAAATCGCGATATGACAGGGAGACAGGGAGACAGACAGACAGACAGACAGACAGACAGACAGACAGATAGACAGACAGATAGCTAGGTTCAAACGTCGTCGTTCCAGAGAACAGTCTGCTAATATCCGAGAAATTTCATTGCACTCACGTACCCTGCACCCAAAGGGATCTAAATCAATGTCCCGTATTTCTCCTCCATTTATGAGAATTTATCTATATGTATATCTATGTGCATGTGTGTGTGTGTCCTGTATGTGTGTGTCTTATGTGTGTGTGTGTCCTGTATGTGTGTGTCCTATGTGTGTGTGTGTCCTGTGTGTGGACCAACGGTATACCCATATGTCCAATAGCTAAAGTAATCTACTGGTACGTGATGACAAAGCATGATCAACAATTGATTTCTTTTTTTCTCCCCTCCCTCCTTTTTTTTTTAATTTTTCTTTCCCCTTTTATCTCTCTCTCTCTCTCTCTCTCTCTCTCTCTCTCTCTCTCTCTGTCTCTCTCTCTCTCGCTCTGTCTTTTTTTATTTCCCGTCCTTTTTTTCTTCTTCCTTGTTTTCTTTTTTTTTTGCTCTTTTTCTAGCCTTTTTCTTTTTTTTTTTTTCTTTTCCTTTTTTTCGATACTCCAACCTCTCAATTTTTCTCCCTCTAGTATCTCTTCTATCCGTTCGTCCTACTATCATTGCTCTTTTCTTTTTTCTTCTTCTTTTTTTTTGCTCCTTTCTCGTCCTTCTTTTTCTCTTTTTTTCTTGTGTTTCTGTATTTTCTTTTTTTTCTTTTTTCTTTTTTTTTCTTTTTTTTTCTTTTTAACTTGTCTCTTCTCTTCGAAATACCAACAACAATCGTCCTACGTACGTACCATCGAACGAATCTACTATCTACTCCCACCTCCTCCCAGCTTCCCTCCCCCAATCATTGTGTATATCTCATTGGTGTATATATATATATATATATATATATACACACGAATAGATGCGGAAACTTGTTAAATTTTATCCGACAGAGTGGATACAGTGTTCGTATCAGTTCTTTTATTTCTCTCTCTCTCCCTCTTTCTCTCTCTCTCTCTCACTCTCTCTCTTTCTCTCTTTCTGTCTCTTTCCTTCTTAAAACATCGTCGTTCATATTGTTTCGAGATTTATAAAAAAACAATTTATTTGTATTTTACGTTATCATTTTTTCTCGAATTTTCTTCTTTCTCTTTTTTCTTGTTCGCTTCGTTTCTTTGATTTATTTCCTTTTTTGTTTTTGTTTCTTTGGGTCTGTTTTTTTTTTCTTTTTCTTTTTTTTTTTTTTCTTTTTTCTTTTCTTTTTTAAATCCGTCCTTTCGTGAACAATAATATTTATGAAAAAGATATTAAAAATTTTCGATCGAATCATATTTCTAATTTAATAAAACAATTTATTTCTATCTTGCCTTTTTCTTTATCCTTATGTTTCTCTCTTTTACTTTTTATTCCCTTTTTCTTCTACGATCGTAGAACTTTTATATGTTAATAATATTTTAATTATTAGTTAATTATTTCCTACTAATAGATTATGAATCTTTTATTAAATATCTTGCAAATGTCAGTTATTAAAATTGAACGGAACGAAAGTGATATTAATTCCAACTATGAAATCGTTGATTAATATTCTTCAAAGAGAGAAAGAGAGAGAGAGAGAGAGAGAGAGAGAGAGAGAGAGAGAGAGAGAGAAAGACAGAAATACATATATACGTACATAAGTACATATATACGTACATACATAAATTAATATAGATATACTTTTAATGTATAATTGCTTTCCCTTGAATTTGCAAATATTTACGAGAATTAAATTCCTTTCCTGCAAAATTTGATATTTTCGATAAATAAAACAGAAAAAATGTAAAAGATTTTCTTTAAGACTCCATTATCATATATTATATTATATTACATTAATATTTTATTTATATTATATAATAACAATATAATATATATACATATATATATATATATATATATATATGTATGTGTACATCTATATATATATACATATATACATATATATAAATTATTTAACAATTGTCATAGTAAGTAACAACAAAAAATTTTATACAACTTCGTCGTATACGATAATAAAGGAAATATTTATTAATTAAAATTCGTCGATAGATAATGTAATATTTTAATTTAAATAATTCACTGAAAATTATTTTGTAATAATAATAATAAAAAGAAGAAGAAAAAAAATAAGAATAATAATAATAATTTATCGTACAATGAAATAAATGAGACAAAGAGAAAAAGGAAGAGAGAGAGAGAGAGAGAGAGAGAGAGAATGAGAGAGGGAGGGAGAGAGAGAGAAATGGATAAAGAAAAATTTTGATTACATTTCGAACGATCACCATTTGCCCGAGGCGACTTATTCGAACCACAGTATTAAACGGCCAATAAAGTCAGCCCCAATTAAGTACATACTGATTATATCGTGGCACGTGACTTGCTTAATCGTATATTTCATAAGTTACTACGTGAATCACCACGTCAATATTATTCGGTTCTTACATTATGAGTTCATAAATTTTTATTGAATGAAATTAGAAGAAAAAAAAAAAAAAAATAAAAAAATAAAAAAAGAAAATTAGTCACTTTACCCACACTCGCACTATATATGAACACATAAAAACAAAAAAAAAAAAATTGTACGACTTCATTTAGACATTTTTATAAAGACAAAAAAAGAAAAGAAAAACGAAATAAAGGGATGTTTTATTCTATAGACACAAAAAAAAAACATTTATTCGTAATTGAAAAGGAAAAAAAGGAAAAAGAAAAGAAAATTATTATACGATTTGATTAGAGTGAAAAAAGAAGAGAAAAAAAAAAAAAGAGAATGGAAAGAAACAATTGATCGAAAAAACTCGATAATAATAAATAAGCAATATTTCTTTTTTTTAACCTTCGTGTGCACAAATAATCGTTTGTTTAAGTTTAAGAAAAGATCAAAAAACAAAAAATCAAAAAACAAAAACAATCCGTGTGACTTTATTTGTCCTTATTTCTTTTTCTTTTTCTTTTTTCAGATTTCAATCGAAGATCACAATCGAAGTGACGGAAGTGACGATAAAAAAAGAAAAGAAAAAGAAGAAGAAGAAGAGGAAGAAGAAGGAGAAGAAGAAGGAGAAGGAAAAAAAGAAAAAGGAAGTAAGGAAGGAAGGAAAAAAATCTCCCTAAGACCTAGGGAATATCTGGAGAATAATTACTATAAAAAATAATCGTTGAAAATTCATCATATTTATAAGTCGTATAATTCTTGAAAAACGTTCGAATAATTATTATTCAAATCCAGTGTCTCTCATTTGTAAAATAGAGCTCGTGAAAAATTTTGTCTTGAAATAAATTGAGGATGGGGTGGGGAGGTGTATTAGGAGGGAAAGGGAGAAGGCGGCCCGTATCGTCAATGAAATTTCATAAATATAATAATAATAATAGTAATAATAATAATAATAATAATAATAATAATAATAATAATAATAATAATAATAATAATAATAAACCAGGTGTCATGAGCAAACAAAAAAATGTAAAATAAAAAAAAAAGGAAAAGAATAGAAAGGAAAAAAAAATTAAAAGAAAGAGAAAAAAGAAAAAGGAGGGGAAAGAAAAGAAAAGAAGTAACAAAAAAAAAAATATATATATATATATATATATATAAGAAGAAGAAGAAGAAAAAAATTCAACTACGAAATTCATCGAGTACTTATAGTATAAACTCATGTATTTTCTGTATGTATGTGTGCGTTTATGTATATGTGTAAATGTGTATATATTCTTGTATGTGTGTATGTATGTGTATATGCACAAATGCGGTATGGATGCATAATATTCAATAACTAAACGATCTCTCTCTCTCTCTCTCTCTCTCTTAAATCTTTTAATGATGTATTCGTTCAATTAAAACAAGTAAAAAATAAATAAATAAATAAATAAATAAATAAATAAATTATTAAACAGTACAACATTAAATTGCTTCACGAATTTCGATACGGGATTTGTGAGTCGAATAAAACGTACCCTCTCCCACGAAAATAAAATTGTATATTTTATCGACTAAGCGATCTTATATTTAAATAAGCCCCGAGGAATTAATGGTACATTATGTATATAAGGTGGCTTATGAAGAATTTCCACAGTTAAGGGGAAAAAAAAAAAAAGAAGAAAAGGAAAAAAAAGAGAAAAAAAAACAAAAATAAAAAAGAATGAAAGAAAGAAGAAAATAAAAAAAGAACAGGAGACGAACAATCGTATATTGCAAGAGTAACAAGAGTAACAAGAGTAACAAGAGAATTTCTTTTTATTCGTGCTCGTTATTATGAAATTGACTATGTCAAATTAAATATATTAATATTTATTTATTTATCATTTCTAATATATATTTCTTACATCGTATACGTGTCTATATTTATTTCAATTTAAAAATTATATATATATATATATATATATATATATATATATAAATTTTGTTTTAATTATATATCTTATATTTTAATTTTTCATTATTAAAAAAGTATATCACGATTAACAATATATAAATAAAATAATATAATTTTTATTTAATATGTAATGTATAAATATGTTACATGTACAAGTTTTTTTTCCTTTTTTTCTTTCTTTTAACTATTATACTATTTTTTTTTATTATACTATTTTATTTTATTATTCTAATACTATATATAATAATATATAATATATATATACATAAAGTGTGTATGTATGTGTGTGTATTATAGATTAGAGAGTACTATATTAGTACCGTAGTATAAATTAATATACTATAGAGTATACATATTATAATATAATAATATATTATTAGTGTTATATATTATTAGTATATATAATATACGGTAACCGTAGAGAACATAATGTTTTAAAGAAAAAAAAAATTATTACGAAAAGTAAAAAAATATCCAAACATTCGAATGTAATTATCTCTCATCGAATAATTAAAATATCAATTATTAAATCAAACATCAATATTTTTATCTGAACCTTATAAAATTTTTTTCTCATAGATATTTAATAAAATAAATACATATACATACATACATACATACATACATATATATATACATACATATGTATATAAAAATGATATGAAAGAACAGGATGTGTCAAAAATATTTCTACAATAGAGATTGTCTTTAAAAAAGAAAAAAAAAAAAAAAAAAAAAAAAAAAAAAAAAAAGAAAAAATAAAAAAATAAAATAAAATAAAATCAATTCTTCCTTTCTAGCGATTTTAATTTTTCTTTTTTTCTTTTCTTTTATTTTTTTTTTTCTCTCTCTCTTTTGATTTTACATCATCGTAAGATTGCAAAACGAACGTGTCTAATACTAAGCTATATTAAAACTTCAAGCCTAATCAGAAACCCGACAAGATTTCTCGTTTATCATGGAGTAATTAATTTTGATAAATATACCTTTGTAAGAATTTTTCTTGGCTCATTCGTAAGTATTTTTTTGATTACCTGAAAAAATTTTTTGAATTATCCCCGTGTACGCACACACACATACACACACCTATATACATCTATATACATTTATATATATATATATATATATATAAAGAAGGGAAGAAAAGAACCACATAGGGGGTTCTACCGTTTTATTACGAAATAACCTTGAACGAAAAAGAAAAAGGGGAGGAACGAAGGAGGAAGAAGAAGACCCTATCGAATTAGAAACGGCGTTGTTCTAACGGTAGTAGAGATCTCATTGCCGCTACACAATCAAAAGTATGTACTTACATACATACATAGATACTTCGAATAAGGTCACCTTCTTTCTATTACCACCGGCTGTCGATTCAACTCCCTTACCTTTTCAACCCCTCACCCTTCCCACTCACCTCTAACCCATCTCCCATCTCCCATCACCTATCACCCATCATCCCAGCATCCATATCCATCCCAATCCCAATTCCCTATTCCCATACCTCCTATTCCTTCGTTGTAAGTAAAACGTTGCAAAAAAAAAAAGAAAAGAAAAAAAAGAAAGAGAGAAAGAGAGAGAGGGAGAGACAACAGATCAAAGATGGCGGATAGTATAAAAAACAAAGGACCATTTTTCTTTTCCGATGAATCTTCGAGTTCGATCTCTAAAGAACTAAGAAACATAAAAGTTCCATGAAGAAACCATGAAAACGACTCTAAATGTAAGGCGCGTAACCACAGGAGGATCATTTCGAAAACTTTTGTCTTTTACTTTCGTAATTTCATCCCTTTTCCCTTTTCCTTTCTCTTTCATTCTTTCATTCTTTCATTCTCTCTCTCTCTCTCTCTCCTCTCTGTCTCTCTCTCTCTCTCTCTCGCTATTCATCTTTTTTATCGTATTATCAACGAATCATGTATTAAAAGATTTAACTAACTATAGGTTTGTATATGTATGTATGTGTATGTGTGCGCGCATCTCTAAAGTTACTTTAATAGAGATATTCTTTAGGCTAACTTTGGCCGTTATTATAACTTTATTAAAGGGACTAGAATACTAATCTTAATTGTCCGATTTTCTTTTTCTTTCTTACGTCTTCCTTTCTTTTTTTCCTTTTTCAAGGCCGAGGGCGAGAAATTAAAAGAGAATTATTATGAGGATTGTAACGATATTATTTGTCGTTTCGTATGATGAAAAATTATGACGATCTGACGATCTTGCATCTCTTTTTTTTCTTTTTCCTCTTTATTTTCTTATGGGAAAAGGAGAAAAAAAAGAAGAAAGAATCACGATTATCCTACGCTTTTTCAAATCGTAAAAGAATCATAATTGTCTAAATTTACGTTTAAAACGAAAAAAAAGAAATATCATCAATAAACATTTCGAGTAACTTTATGTATTAAAAAAAGTATATAATTATACATCAATAATTATATATTACGTTAATGATTATGTATTAAAAAAAAAAAGAAAAAAAAAAAAAATACAAGGAACAAAAAAAAACAAAAAAGAGAAAAAGGAGAAGAAGAAAATATTAAGTGCGTTTCTTTTGTTTTTAAATAATTTTTTTTTTTTTCCTTTAATAAAATGGAAATCTATTAACGTAAAGTAGTAAAATAAATTATAAAACACATATACATATATTTTACTTGAGAATAATATGTATATTAAAAATAATAGTTTTATTCGAAATCAATTTGTTAGGCACATTTAATTACACGTGCAACAATGTTTCTTTATTTAATACAAAAAAAGAAAAAAAAGAAAAAAGAAAAAAAAATAAAGACAATACTTAAAATTTATACAATACATCGAAAAGTAAAGAATTTCATATAAAAATTAATTTCCCTATTTATATTATTATTATTATTAATAAACATTTTTCATTCCTTAGATTTCTTTCCTTTTTTTTTTTATTTTTTTTTTTCTTTTTTTTTTTTTTTTTTTTAGATTTTCAACGTCCTTCGTATTTTCAAATGTCCTACTTTCTTGTGATTCATCCTTCTCTCTATATCATGTATATTAAATATTGTATATAAATATATATATATATATATTGCATAATGTATACATACATACACATATACATATATCGTGTATATGATGTGACTTTTTCATAGGAATGGAAACGCGAAAAAAGAGAATATGCTTAGAGAAATCATCGATCACCATTTTATTGCTATTTCCTCTCTTATCGAAGATTTGTTTGCTCATGATATCTCGTTGATATCTATTTCGTAAATAACATGATGCAAGAGAGAGAGAGAGAGAGAGAGAGAGAAAGAGAGAGAGAGAGAGAGAGAGAGAGAGAAAGGGAAGATGAGAAAAAAATCAAAACACGAAGACTCGTAGCTCTGCTATTTATGTTTACCAAAGGAATGCGGAATACAATCTTTAGTTTTTATTTTTATCGACGTAGTTCAAAGCATTTTGAAAAGCTTATGAAAAGTTCCCGAAGCTTCGTGAAACGACAGCCGTCGCTTTGCTTTTAATATCCTTCGACCTTGTCGATTTCTTTTACGTCTTTGACAACACTTAATACTCTTTCCCATTTCTTATTATCCTTTTCTTTTCCTTTTCCTTTTTTCTTTCTTTCTTTCTTTCTTTCTTTCTTTCTTTCTTTCTTTCTTTCTTTCTTTTTTCTTTCTTTCTTTTTTTTTTTTTTTTATTTTCTATCCTTCTCACGGTTTCATATTTCTTTTCTCATTTTTATTTATTGATTTATATATTTATTCTTTTTCTTGTTTTTTTTTTTCTTTTCTTTTTTGTTAGTGTTATTTATTTATTTTTCATTATTTATTTAAACACGTAAATAAAGAAAGAAACGATTGTTCGTAATAATTCATGTTTTCTTTCTCTATTACACATTGCAATTGAATATTTTCGAAATCGATTAGAAACTTTTGTCTACGTCTAAGAACTTTTTTCCCACCCGATATATACATATATATATATATATATATATATATATATATATACATATATATAATATAAGGAAGACAAATTATTATTAAAATTTACATACATATGCTATAAGAGAAACAAGTGCATCGTATTATTATTAAATTACATGTAAAAGTAGTTGCATAAAAACGATAACAACAACGATAAAAACAAGAATAAGAAGCAAAATGCGTTGTGAAAAATTTAATATTTATCATGCACATCCGATATAAAGTGAAGAGAAACAATAGGACCGAGTGATGATGCTATGAAACTATTGTACTTTTCATTTTTTCCTCTCATTTTTTCATATAATAAACTCTCAACAAATTCAGAAACTTTATCATAAAAAAAGGAAAAAGAATGAAAAAGGAAAATTAATTACAACGTAGATAACTTCCTTAATATAAATTTATAATATTACTAATCAACAATTAAGTAAATACTTTAGACGAAATATAAAAATAAAATAATCTTTTAATTAAAATTTCATTAATAAATATAAAAATTTAATAATATTAAAATTATAAATATATATACATATATGAGGCATAAAATCATAGAATGAATTTATGTCTCATGTATATAACGACGTGTACACCAAATATACACGTTTGTACAATCAATATCATACTCGACGATATTTAATCAGACGTTTTGAACGTATACGAACGAGTAAAATTCATATCTACAATACCATACGAATTTGTATAATTTATATTTCTACCGCAAACTCGATTTCGTACGAAATATCACGTAATGCAATATCTCATTTTAATTGTAATTAACATTAACAAATTGTACGATTCCGATAATTAACGTCAAATTTAAATCACGAATTTTAATTATTTCATTTTTATTATATGACGCTTCGTAAAAAAATTTAATTGTAATCCTTGAATTGTGTCCATTGAAAATTATGCCTTTTTGTTCCTTCTTTTTTGATCTGTTTATAACTTTCTTTTATTTTTCGTTTTGTTTTTTTTTTTTTCTTTTTCTATCTCTTACGCGGAAATTTTCGAAAATTTACATTAATACGATAACATAATCTCTGTTTTCATTTGCTCTCCTTAAATACTCATCATAATAAAACAATGAAACCTTCAAAAGTATGAAAATATATCATCCAATCGTTTTTCATTTTTCCTTTTTATTTCTTAGTTAAAAATATTTGAAAAATTAACATGCTGCGATAACATAACCTCACTTTTCACTTACACTGTTTAAATAATCATTGTAATGATACAAACAAACTTTCAAACTATGAAAATGAATCATCAAATCATTTCCTTATTATATTTCATACACGAGAATTTTCCAAAATTAATATACTTCGACAACATAACCTCAATTTTCAATTATCATTTAAACAATTGTCATAATAAAACAATCGAACCTTCAAATTAAATAACATGGATATTATTCTCTTCTCTTCTTTTTTTTTCCTTATAATTTCATACACGTAAATTTTCATAATTTAAGCTTGCTGCGATAACATAACCTTAAATATTTGAATTAAGATAATCTATCGTTAAATTGTTGAACAATTATTTAATTTCTTTATTTTATTTTATTCTACTTTTTCTGTTTTTCCTTTCTTTCAATTGTTTTTGACACAGAAAGAAAGGAACTTTTAGAAATAGACGATAATTAAGTTTAAGGAAAAGAGAAAAAAAAAAGAAAGAAAAAGAAGCAAAACTAAAACCCAATATCATAAAATCGATCCAACCAAGCAATCTTTCACATTCTGCTAACATAAAAGGAATATAACGGTCGTTTGAATTCAACAGAGCGTCATTTAAGAGCATTCGTAATCCTTCGACCAAAATTAACGCGAATATTCTTTCGAGCTGTCCTCGCGTCAAAAGCTCTCCGACTGTTATTTCCGTTTAAAGCTATGACCATTTCCTCTCTCTCTCTCTCTCTCTCTCTCTCTCTCTCTCTTTCTCTCTCTCTCTTTCTCTCTCTCTCTCTCTCTCTCTCTCTCTTTCTCTCTCTCTCTCTCTTTCAATTAAATGAGAAAAAAAAAGAGAAAAGAAAGAGACAGAGAAAGAAAAAGAGAAAAAAAAGAGGACAAAAATATTACGAAGGTTAACGACGAAAGAAGACAAAACGAGGTAAAGAGAAAGAAAAATAAAAAGCAAAGAGAAAAAACAAAGACATAAAAGAAAATGGCTGCCCTTATTCGCTTCCATAGCCATATATGAATTTAACGAAAACATCAGGACAATAGTGGTGATGATGGCGGTGACCATGGTACTGGTAACGTAATCTCATCTTGTAGTACCTCCTCATTCGGCCTTTTTCATCGATCCAATATGCATGTATGACTAGAGAGAGAGAGAGAAAGAGAGAAAGAGAGAGAGAGAGAGAGAGAGAGAGAGAGAGAGAGAGAGTACGGTAAGTGTATTACAGTTTTACATTAACCGTTAATAGTTTGCACGTCACGTAATTTCCGATTGAAGTTTCAAACAAAGTATATATGTATATACTCTTTATGAGGACGCTTTTAACTTTTTCTTGCCTCTATTTATCTGTCTATGCATTTATATACGTATATAATGTATTTATACATTTATTTATTTATATGCGAGAATAGAAAAATAAAGGTGATTTAAAAAAAAAAAAAAAAAAAAAAAAACCCTCGTGTAATTAATATTTGATCGTGAACGTTTTTATTAACGTCATTGATTTATATAGAGATACCCTTACTCGAGTCAAAAAATATTTATTTTGTATCAATTAATTTGTCTGACCTTGAAGTACAATCAATTAAATAATTTTTTTATTTTTTATTTTTTTATATGATTTCGTATTCAATTACAATTGATTACTGACTTTAATTTTTTCAAGCATACACTACATGTATGTGTGAGTGTATAAGTACACACATATATATATATATATATATATATATATATATATATATATATTGATCAAATAGTATGCAATTGTTTTAATCAAATTAACTTTTAATTAAATTCTTTCGAGTAATTAATTTATTTGTAAGAATGTAAAAATTTTTTTTATATATAATCTCTTTTTAATTTGTCGATTAATTTGTGTCTTGTTTTTTCTTTTTTCTTTTTGTTTTACTAATCAATTTTATAATAAACATATATATATATATATATATATGTGTGTGTGTGTGCCTTTCATAAAAATTTTCGAGTACTATTTTAATAAAACGTGACTACAGTTAAATATCTAATCTTAAATATTTCGAATAATTAATTACTTTTGGAAAAATATAACATTTTCTTTTCGAATTTCTTTTTAATATATAAATCAATTTATCGCGTTATTGCAAATGGCACTTTATAACACATAAATACATACATACATATAACATACGTATAAATGTTTAATCAAATTAACAAAAATAGTAGTGATTTTAAGAAATTAGCAAAAGTAGTATTAATTTAATTAAACGTACAATTAATAAATATCTAATGTGTTCATTAATTAATTTTTAATGTAAACAGAAATTTTTCATATAACCTATCAATTAATCTATCATTTTGTTGTAACATTTTTGACGTATGCGTGCATACGTACACACAAATTCGTAATCACTCGACAGTTGTATTTAAAACCGAGGGAAGAAAAAAAAGAAACAAAGAAAAAACAAAAAAAAAATGAAAAAAAATTTTTGAAAGATGTGTAAAAAAAAGAAAATAACGAAAATGTGTAGAATCTGTAGTTACTTCTTCCGTAACTTAAACAATTATTTTCTTTTCTCTTTCTCTCACTTTCTTTTTTTTTTCTTCTTTTTTTGATGAAGCAAGACTTAGGAACAATTAGAGTCGGCATAAAAAAGTTTTCTCAGTGAGAAAGTGAGAATTACACGAATCCCTAATAATAATAATAATAATAATAATAATAATAATAATAATAATAATAATAATAATAATAATAATAATAATAATAATACCATAAGGGATGAAAGAACATTTACTCGACTGAAAAATATTCGTTTCCTTTTCCCTTCTTCTTTTCAATTTGTTTTCTTTTCCTAATCCGTATTCTCATTTTCGGTAAATGATATAAAACGAGTAAACTTTTCGCGAATGAGAAATCTCTCATTTCAATTTCTCTCTATTTTTTTCTCTCTCTCTCTCTCTTTTCTTTTTTTCTTTTTCCCGTATTACATTGCGCAACTCAGTACCGAATTAAATTCCAATGTTTCCATTGTAAAATAGAATTAAATTATTAACTCAATTCTCATGGTTTACGAAATTCCCGTAAATTCGTTTTAAAAGCTATACACAAGTTAATCAACCTAACACATACATACATACATATCAGAGAGAAATAATATTTGAAAATTAACAGGATATTCACATTTATAATCTTATGTTTTTGAGGTTAGTATTATATGTTCAAAGAGATACGACAAACTTCTATTCTAAAAATATATATATATATATGTATATATATTTCAATTGAATTAAAAATTGTATAATTACAATAAAAAGGATAAAACAATTTTTCATTCCATTTCTTTGTCTTTTTTAAAGTTAAAATTTAAAAATGAATATCGTTTTAAATGATAATATTTGTATCATCTATTTGATTCGTTATCGAACAATCGATTGATCGATCGATCGATCGATAATATAACGTTTGTCAATATCTTTTTTCGTTTTGTTTTAATTCGACTTCGTCAATAAGATAGGAAATGCAATAGAAAATGCAAATAACGTTAAAGCTACGAACCATGTGGAGAGTTTGCGAGATTAACCAAATCGTAAGCATAGTCATAGACCACATCAGATAGCGTGTAACGATGGTTTGAAATAAGTTGAAAGCACTACAACTTTAATTACACCATCTTTGTGAGCAAGTAGTGAAGCGTAAAGTTTCCTTTCATATACGAACTGTGTATATATATATATATATATATATATATATATATATATATGCGCATATGCATATTAGAACGTGCCGATATATCTCCTTTCTACACGTATATAATATATGTATATATATATATACATATAATATATAGGTATAAATATATACATGCCATTTTGCAGATAACGTTATAATCGTATCTAACGACGAGTGATAATAATCAAACAAATAATATTAAATATAAATCGGGAATGATTGTCGTATATTACGATAAAAATAATATTTATCGTGCCTAGTATCCTTTCAAATGTGAAAATTAATATTAATTCAATGTAACTAACCTAAAATTATCGTAATTACTAATATACCGTTAATAATTTTATTAGTATAATAATTAATTTCCAGCGAATTAATGTTTAGTATCTAATAAATCTAATCTAATATTATCGTATTAATACAATCATGTATTAATAATTATTTTATTATAATAATTTTATCATAGAGATTAATATTATTTGAATAAATCTAACCTCGAATAACTCGATGACTGATATCGCCCATCGATAATATTGTTATAATAATTTTCTCGTGTTAATTAATGTCAATCGAATAAAGTCCAACGACAAAATTATTATTATTATTATTATTATTATTATTTTACCTCGTAGATATATTTAATACGTACTTTTTAATATTTTTATTATTTAGATAATATTTAATCGTGCAAATTTATCTTAAAAATCATCTCGAATTATCTTACGATTAATATCGATTAAATATCCTTAATAATGCACAAATAAATTTTTTATCTTATAAATAGAATATTTTTATTATTGTTAGAGATAATATTAAAAAAAAAAAAAAAAAAAAAAAAAAAAAAAAAAAAAAAAAAAAAAAAAAAAAAAACTAGTCAAAATATCAAATTCATTGCGAATATCTTAATAATTTTATGATTTAGATGATATAGTTTTAATTTTATAAATATTTCATAAATTATTTATACAATATTATTATTATTATTATTATTATTTTCTAAAAAAGAAAAAAAAAAAGATTGTTTAAAAAATAATAATTACTTGCCCCTATAAGGAAATAATTAAAAGTCGATAATGAGAATTGAAAATAATCGAATTTTTGATCGATTCTAATTAAATCGAAATACCACAATAAACCGGAAACGTTCGTCCTTGGAGTTACGTGAGATTATCAAGGGATGATGGATCAAAGGAATGTAGATCAGTAACCTTGAATTTTCAGTGAACACCACGGAAATTGACTTTTCTATGAGTTTACACGCTTTCTCTGTATAAAACTGAAAGGAAGAGGGTAACGTTCATAAATATCCATTTCGTGGATATTTATCCCGATATAGCGGACTTTAGTTGGCAAAAAAAAAAAAAAAAAATCCACGAAGTTTTCATTTTTGTATCATAATAGCAATAAATATTTGCAATACGATATCGTAAGATGGTACGTGTGATAGTAATTAAATCGAAAGAGAAAAAAAATCATTTAAAGTTGTTCGAAATTAACAATCTCAGAAATAGAAATTTTCAAATTTCGTATCAACGATCCTTTTAAGATTCATTCATCCAGATACGTTCGAAAAGAAACAAAAGAAAAACTTAGAAATTAATTTGTCCTTGGAAAAAGAAGAAAACAATTACCTTATTTCGATGTTAGCCCGACGTCGACGTTTTTAGTTTCGTTCACTGATATTTCCGCGATTCTATTTCGATTCAATTGTTCGATTCGGCCTGTAACGGTCAAAGAATAACTGAATTTTCTTTGTACAAATTCGAATGAAATTCTTTATAAAAATACGAAACTAGAGTCATCTTTAGTGAATTGTATAAAAAAAATATTCACGTCGGTAATATTGCACAGATTTATCGACCGACGACGATCGCTGCAATTTCTCGTTGATTAAAAATAAAACAATAAAATTAACATGAATTCACGTCGATATCATAGATTACTTTTTCAATTCAATATATCGACCGTGAAAAATTTCCTTAATAATAAAACAAATCACAATCGATTTACCGAGTGTAACTTTTAACTACATTTGAACTCGCATAATATCGTAGAGATGGCGCCAGGGTAACAAGTTCATTCTCTCATTCGATCTACGTGGACATCCTTATCGACTAAGATCGTTACATTCGATTGCATGTATGTGCGTATGTGTGTGTACATTGTGTACATATATATATATATATATATCTTTAATGCAGAAGACGAAATAAGAGTTATGGCGAATATAAGAGAAATCGTAGAAGGATTTAAAGATAATTTATCAAATAAATTAAAATCGAATATGAATTTAATTTAACGTAAAGAAAACACGAAGGATTGTCGATGACGAAACTATGTGAAATATCGTACGAAGTAATATAATTCTTCCCTATGGAAACCCTTGAAGTTCTTAAAGGAACACGTGACTGGTCTGTGGCAGTGACGTTTGCAGCCTCTTTCTGACGTTTTCCATACAGTAAACAGCCCAGTAGTGTCTAGTGCATGTAACGGGTATCATTGAAATAGAAAGAAAGCTTTAACATTTTCACGATAATAATCATTTAAAAAGATCTTCGTGATATGTCCATCGAACCGAATCTAGTCTAGTTTCTCTGTTGAATATATTTCTTTTCTTTTTCTTTCTTCTTTCTTTTTTTCAACTTTTACGTAAAAAAAAAAAAAAAAAGAAAAGATTCTCTTCCCACGTGGGGAAAGTGCACGTTGAGACCAATGAGAATTCGAATATTCGGAACAAAACATACACGAACATGACGAAGAAGAACAACGAGGGCTGTGCCTGAAAAATAGAAAGAGAGAGAGAGAGAGAGAGAGAGAGAGAGAAAGAGAACGACAAAGTCGATTGGAGAAAAAAGGAAAGAGAACTATATATATATATAGAGAGAGAAAGAGAGAGATATATATACATATATATATATATATATAGTGTATAAGAGAAAAGAAGACAGAGGCGCCAGTGCCGAAGCTTTATCTTTATTATGCGCCGCTAAAGTGAATTGTCAAGTGAAATCAGAAATGGCTGCCAACGAACAACAACGTAAGGTGAGTATAGGAGTGAGTCGTGACAGAAGTATATTGTTTATACGAATAAAAATGATTGAGAATCGTGGATTGTTAATGAATAAAACTAATAATATCATAAGTTCGTCGTTAAATATATATGCATATATAAACGATTTCATATTTCTTTTTTGATTATATTAAAATACCGCGAAGCACTAAGAGAATATATCTGGTCGTGTGTTTGACTTTGTGTCAAAAGTCAAGCGCTCACGTCGTTATCTCTCTCTCTCTCTCTCTCTCTTTCTCTCTTTCTCTCTCATATACACCCATACGTTCGTCACTCTCTCTATCTCTATCTATCTATCTCTTTCTATCATATCTTTATCTCTCAATCTCTCTCTTTATCTCTCTCTCTCTCTCTCTCTCTCTCTCTCTCTCTCTCTCTCTCTCTCTCTCTCTCTCTCTCTCTCTCTCTCTCTCTCTATCTCTCTTACATTCTGTCCCTCCGTTGGTAACTTTTGTTCAATGGAAAAAACATATTTTCAGTAAAAGTTAAATCGTTAGAATGACTATGATCAACGACGGTTCCATTAGCTGAGGACGAGAATACGTGTCCAACCTTGAAGCTTTTACCTTTTTTTTTTCCTTTTTGTACTTTTTTTTTCTTTTCCTTTTCGTTTTTTTTTGTTTCTCCTACCTCCCACCCCCCTCCTCCCCGTCTCACCCTCGTCGCTGACCCCCTCCCCATCCCCGTCGCACAAGCGAATCTCATTCTTCGACAAGTGATTAAATTACGAAACGAAATCCATTTATTTCGCGCTTTTCTCTCTTATCTTTTCTCTTTTTAATATTCCTTTTTTTTTTTCTTTCTTTCTTTCTTACTTTCTTTCTTTCTTTTTTTCAATCCATTCTATACTATTTGTAATACATACGTGTGTACATG
>NC_062204.1:1751817-1756817 GCF_912470025.1 Vespa velutina | reverse complement strand
CTTTTTTTTTTTTTTTTTTTTTTTCTTTTTTTTTACAGAAAAGAATAAAACACAGATTTAATTTCTGACATAACATTGTTTTTACGTTTAGGGATTTTAATTTAGAAAAAAAAATTGAAGCTTTACCTTCCTTAAGTTTAGAAGAATTTCAAGAAAAGAAAAAACAACAGCGTATAAACAAGAAAAAGGTTTTGCAAAAACTGAATACAAATAAATGGTGCCATGGTAATTCCAATAGCGGTCAAAACAATAGACAAAATAATAAAAATGGATTACATACAACAAATGATATTCCAGAAGATGGTGAAAAATCACTTTTGGTAGGAAGTCAAAAGAGAAAAGCACGAAAGCAAAGCATTACACGTAATGCAGCAGCGACGACAACTACTTCGAATATGTCTGGAAATCAAGAATCAAATAAGAGTAAGTACGATTTAATAAGAATAATATCGTACATCCAGTGCTATAACGAAGACTCAGTTTAATTAATTGAGGAATTTTTGTATTTAGAATATTTTATCAACGATTGTAAATTTTTTTCTTTTTTTTTTTTTTTTTTTTTCTTTTCTTTTATTATATTTTCTACGTAGCCGTGTCTTTTATAAAAATCTGTTCAATTGCGATATTAGAAACGAAAATTTCTCAAAACATCCAATACTCTTGTCTATTTTGCTAATACAACAATATAAGAGATAATACATATCATGTTTCAACAACAGGAAGAAAGGGAACAATTTAATTAATCTCAAATAACGTGATTCTTTCAAATCATGAGTTTTGTAGATCTTTATTTTGTTCTCATATTTATTATATTTACGCTCTCTTACTCCAACATTAGCTGTTTTTTAGTTAGGTAGAGAATTTAATTATTTCTACAAATATTGATAGCATGGTGTGCATCACCGGACCTGGAAGCATTGGCATGTCTTGCAGCGGTTGCCGCCAATAGAACAAAACTTACCAAAAATAATGCTTAACTATTGAACCCGCAATCATGCATAAGTTTAATATTTGTGCTACACGGAACAAGGTGTTATTAAATTTTATTATCAATATAATTTACTATCACCGCAGGATTATTAAAGTTTCTGATACAAGTGCTATTATCGTAAAAAAGAAAAAAAATATCATAATATTTCTAACGTGATCACTATTATCATTATTATAATTATGATTATTATTATTAATACTATTACTATTATTAATATTATTATTATTATTATTATTATTATTATTACTATTATTATTATTATTATTATTATTATTATTATTATTATTATTATTATTATTATTATTATTGTTACTATCTTTAATATTCATTACTAAAACTATTCTTTTATTAATATTACCCAACCACTATAATAATGAGTTCTTTAATCATCTAAATGTAATGTATAGAAAAAAATTAACTTCTTTGATTCCATAAAATTGCTCCATTATTATAGTATAAGTGGTTGAATTAGATAATGTCTTTCACATTGTGTAGCAAAGAAATAATTATGTTATATTTGTATTTTGTAGGAACATAAATTTTTTTTTGTTTATATTGCTTCTAGTTGCATGTAATATTCTATGTAAGTTATGTAACGTTTCATGTTGTTTAATCTTTTATCAGGAAATATTTTATAATGTTTTATGAAGTTATGTTGATTGATCAGCATTTACGAATAAGAGTAAATGCATCAATTTTTATCCATATTTCATATAAGATTCTTAAAAACTTTATCATAAAAAAAGAAAAAAAAAAGAAAATATATATATATATATATATATATATATATATATATATATATATGTATATGTATAAATTGTATCAATAGCATATAAATGAGGATATATTGTAATATGTTGCCTTGAAAAATCCTCGATATTTCGTGACATGAGTTGTACAATACAGGACAGAAACAGACGAGACTTTTATGTATGTACCTAAACTGACTGAAGTATAGTACTGACTTAGAATAAAATCTGAATAATGCTATTTTTCTTATCGAGAGATGATGATAGTGCAAGAAGAATTTATGAAGAATATAAGAGTTTAGAATATAATAATACAATGAGAAATATTTTCACATCATTAATTTTGAATAATAACAAAAGTAATAATAATGGCACAATCGCTGCTTTTTCAAGTATCTTTTTTTTTCGGGGTTTTTCTTTTCTTTTTCTGTTCTTTTTTTTTTATTTACTATTATTACTATTATTACTATTATTATTATTATTATTATTATTATAATTATTATAATTATTATTATTATTATTATTATTATTATTATTATTATTATTATTATTAATGTTAATATTAATATTATTATTTCTAAACGAATACTTTTCTATATTTTCTTTATGTTCTATATAAAAGTGTGGTGTACATAGGAATAGGTGCAGTATTATGGAAAAAAAAAAGAAAAAAAAAAGAAAAAAAATTCTTCATGACCTGGACATCAAAAATCGATGTAATCAAATTAAATATATATATATAAAATAGTTATATATATATATATATATATATATATATATATAAATATTTACATGTGTATGAACACGTGTACATGTAAATATACATGCTCGAGTACATGAACTGTTAAGAGTATTTAATGCAGAAAAGATTAATATTACTAATTGTAATAATTGGGTCTCTGCAATATTATCCAGAACATGTACATATGCATGTAGGCGTGCGATTTAATCATAAGACTACTTACATATATACATATATATACATATATATACATATATATATATATATTTAATATATATTTATATATATATATATATATATGTGTTACATATTTATAATATTTATATCGACTAACTATTATATATTTAATGTTATGGCCATGAAAATGCGACTCTGTGCTTTGTTGGAGAAAGTAAGAGACTCGTCTGTGATTTTGGCTAGAGAAATTTTTATATTTTATATTTTTCTATTGTGTTTCTCTCTCCCTTTTTCTGTCCTTATATCATTTTATTTTATTGGAAACATAATTCTTGATATCTCTTAAGAAGTTTAATGTTATATATAAAAAAAAAACAAAAAAAAAAAAAAAACAAATGTTTAAACAAACAAGGGAGTGTACTGATTATATTTCAAATGTGCCTTTCAGAAGAGAAGTGAATATACCAATTAAATAATGACCAATAATATATTTTCGATTCATTTCACTCTTGCGACCACTTTCTGGCTTTTACATTCAAATGTTCCAAGTTTTCTACTTGTAAGTACTCTTATATGGTACTTCACTGACAAAGTTAATAACAGCCTAGCTTTTAAAGCTCTGACTGCAAAGAAATTTAAGAAAATATGTTTCGAATTTTACTGCACAAAGATCTATGTACCTAGCTCTATAAAAGGATAACAAAAATATTAAAAAAAAAAAAAAAGAAGAAAAATAACAAAAAAATATATATAATTTAAATAAATATGTATACATACGTATTTGTAACATATTGTATACCATTTATATGAATAATAAAGATACAATATTTTGATGTAATAAAGATTATTATCAAATATCTCTATGTAAAGCCGTTTTTAATAAATATTTTCCTTCTTTCATCTTTTCTTATCATTCAAAAAAAAAAAAAAAAAAAAAAAAAATGAATGAATAAAAAAAGAAAATAAAAAAGAAAAAGAAAAAAAGAAGGTGAATCTGACAAATTTAAAATCATAACTACAAATCAATATATTTAATTTTGTGTGATATTATTTTTTATAAAAAAAATTTTCAAGCATATTTAAGAAAAAAAAAAAAATATCCTACGTCGTCGTATTACATGTAGAAAACGTATGAAAAATGTAAATTACATAAGAATATTTTTAATTGATAAAAAAATAGAACCTGTTGAAAGCGTCAAAAAGAAAAATGAATAAATATTAGAATGGCGCCATCTCGATTGTGAAACAGAGAACTAAATTTACGATTCGTCGGTGAAGTGTATACGTCACTGTTGGTATTAGTATTAATTCAACATCGTATGTACTTAATGTAGTGTTAATGTTTCGTGTGTTTGGTTGCAACATCCGTGTGATTATTATTCTCTTTATTTGAACGTTCAAGACTAAAAATTAACAATTCATAATTTAAGCTCTTACCTAATAAACAAACTTTAAAATGGGGGTAATATTTTTGGAACACATCGGTGGCACGCGTCTTTTTTCTTGTGCTTCCTGTGACACAAATTTAACAAACCGAGGACAGCTGATCAGTACTCGTTTCACAGGAGCAACTGGTCGAGCTTTTCTCTTTAACAAAGTTGTCAATCTTAATTACAGGTATAGAATAATATCGCACTTTTATTTTTTATTTTTTTTCATTATTTCATATATCATAATTTCAATATTTGTAAATATCATGTTAATTACTAAAATTGTTTGTTATATAAACAAGTTCTTGTTTTTTTTTTTCTTCTTTTTTTTTTTCATCTTCCTTCTTTCTTTCTTTCTTTATTCCTCACAAAGAAAATTTTATTGAGATTCATTGAAATTTATTGCTCGTTGATATTAAAAGTAAACCCAATCATATACAATTTAGCATAACATATGTAAGAATCATCATCATTGTTGTTTTTACCATCTAACCATTGTGTTATATGGTTAACAGCGAGGTACAAGATAGAGTGATGTTAACTGGACGTCACATGGTACGAGATGTCAGCTGCAAAAATTGTGATGCTAAACTTGGGTGGGTGTATGAGTTTGCAACAGATGATAATCAACGATACAAGGAAGGCCGGGTTATATTGGAGCGTGCTCTTGTTACCGAGAGTGATGGAATGGGAGAAAATATTTAATACTTAATATTTTATAGTGCACAATAGAGTTTAAGATCTGTATATGTCTAAATTCATTTATAGTATATAAATCCATTGCCGTATATATGAAATATTTATCAACTTGTGTCAATTATCGGTATAAGTATTAAGCATATTATTTTCTTTTTCTTTCTAGTAAATTATGTGGAAATGTCAACTTTTTCATGAAATCAAATTGATCTTGC